>NC_081569.1:67938123-68038046 GCF_022355385.1 Mustela nigripes
CGTCGGCTCCGAACCTCCTCACCCCACCGAACCTGACTTAGGTTCTGGGACTTCATCAGTGGGTCTTTCAGAGACTGAAAATCATTCCAGTCAGCTGTGCATTTGAGCTTCGGAAATGACCTATCACAATTCAGTTTTAGAATTCGGGATGCCTCCTATATTGGGGAACAGTTTATTTCAAATTTCATTTTAAAGTAAGGGTTGTTATGAGATTCTGAAAGATGTGAAGGTCTAAAATGAATTGACTAAAATTTTAACAATTTATTTTGACACATTAACAATTGTGTAGAATTATCCCATTCTCAAGTTAAATTTAGAGGTTAAATTTAGAATCAATCCACTTATTTCATTGTCTCAAGCTTTTAAATTTCCAATTCAAATTTAGATGGGGGGGAGGTATATACATGTGTGTGTTCAGTTTTGTCTGAATTGTGACAAAACAGAATTGAAAAACAACTCAATGACAATCCTCTAAAGGAATAAATACGTTTATATATCAAGACTCTTCCTCAACTCTAACAACAGTCACAGAAGGCTGAGGAGGAAAATTATTTTCCGAATAGTTACAATGTGACTACAGCAAACCCACTACAGAGAGAACATATAAAGAGTTGTACACAATCTCTCATGGTGAAGGTTTTGTTGGGGGAGTGGGGGAATGGGTTAGCCAGGTGCTGGGTATTAAGGAGGGCACATATTGCATGGAGCACTGGGTGTTATACGTAAACAATGATTCAGGGAACACTACACCAAAAACTAATGATGTACTGTATGGTGACTAACAATGATAAATTTTTTTAAAAATTTTTAAGGAAAAGGGGCGCCTGGGTGGCTCAGTGGGTTAGGCCGCTGCCTTCGGCTTGGGTCATGATCTCAGGGTCCTGGGATCAAGTCCCACGTCGGGCTCTCTGCTCAGCGGGGAGCCTGCTTCCTCCTCTCTCTGTCTGCCTGCCTCTCTGCCTACTTGTGATCTCTCTCTGTCAAATAAATAAATAAAATCTTTAAAAAAAAATTTTAAGAAAAAGAGTTGTACACAAATCTTGAGCCAAAAATTACACACTTTGATTTTAAAAAGGAAAGAGTATTTTCAAAAATTCACCACAGGCTTACTTCTCACATTGAAATTTCAGTGGATATGACAGCAGTACGGCTTCATGCCTCTCCTCCCTTGAGCCTCATAGGATCATTTTAAGTAAAATCTAAAATTTTCTAATTCTCATCCTCTGTGATTGAAATAGTTACAAAGTTCAGAGAAAGAGCCCCATTTATACCCAGAATTGCTTTTCTTCTAAACTTTGCACCACAGGGATGATTTCATGCTACTATTTAGTACTGAGCTTAGATGTTCAACACTTAAATGTGAGTAGACAAAGGGAGGATCGGTTATCCGCTACTGGCTCAGAACACGTGAGTGAGGCTCCACCACCACCTTGGCCACTAGATTCTGTCCTGAGCACTAACTTAACTTCCTGAAGACTGCTGCTGAGAACTGTAAAGCCCACAAGTTCTGAGCTAACTCCTCCTGCCCTGTCTACCCCTTGGGAACCTGGGTCATCTACCTTCCTACCTTCCACCTTCCCCACCTCCTCCTGTACCCTCTGTAGTCATCTTTTCCTTTGATGTCCTTGGAACCTTGCTACTGTTTCTCTGCTCCCTGATCCCCATCCTGCACTCCCCTCATTCATCCCTATTCTCCCTGCCCCACTGCCGAGCTTTACCATTCCCTTTTCCTAACACCTCCCCTTTGAGTTTTTAAATTCATCACAGTTGAGGAGGAAGTATGCAGGGGTAGGACTAATAGTGGCTTCCAGAAAAATAAAGGAGTCCGCCACTCATGACACAGTGCTCCTATTTCCAGGTGTACTCTGTAAGAATTCTAAAATTCTGTAAGAATTCTAAAAAGAAAAGGTCAAGAAAGCTGCAGTAGGGCAAGAGAGCTCTGTTAGTCCCTGGTCATCATCATTTTGTCAGAGGTTCCGGGCCATGAGTGCAGCAACAGAGGGGTGGTCTTAGAACCCCACCAGCTCCGTGACTCTGAGTCCCAGATCAAGCCTCCTCACATTGACCCTTTCAGTATCTCTCAGGGTACCCAATTCCTAGTTGATCCAGAAACCTGTATTTGAGTTGTAGGGGTTTATAATACTGGCATTTAGTGAGGGCTTACCATGTCTTTGGTACTATACTAAGAGCTTTAAATGCAATATTTTATTTAACTCCCACTGAAATCCTATAGCCTAGGTTCTATTGTTATCTCCACTTTACAGATGAGCAAAGTCAGGCCCAGAGAGGCTTAGTAACTTGTTAGAAGTCACACAGTAAGTGACATATCAGGATATGAATCCAGACAATTGAAGGCACATACAGCTGGAATACTGAAATGAACAAAAATACCTTTCCTTCAAGGATTGTAGAGTTTAGTACAGGCAGAATATGATAAGGCTTCTAAAAGTCTGATTACCAAAGTGCTATGGGTGGGGTGCCAAGGAGGAAGAATACATCAGATTGGTAACTGACCAACAGCCTCATGGCTCTGAGTCCTCACAACCAGCAACACTATCTTCATAGGGTTTTAGGCATCATTACTGTTTGCTGATATAAAGAATAAACCAAAATCTCAAGCGACGATAACACCAAAAAGCTACATAATTCTTTAAGAGTTCACAAAACACTCTCTCATAACTGTGTCACTTTATTCTTTCAATAACCCTGTGAGGAGATAATTTTGTTCCTATATGTGAATAAGAAACCTTGGGAAGGTCATGTCTAGCTCACAAGCAGTAGATGAACTAAATTAACTCATGTAAAGTCCATAGCCTTTACAAAGTCATGGTGAGAGCTTCGTCACTTCTAAAAGGCCCTAAGAGATTAAATGCCCTACTCATGGCCACGCAGAGCTTAAAGAGCAGAGCCAGAACTAGGACTTATAGCTCCGATGCCAAATATACACTCTTTCCTCTGGTTGGATACAAATTCACTGGAATAGAACCATGAAAAACAAAGTGTTTTGCTTTGTTTCACTTCATTTTGTTCATGTTCAAAACCTAAAACCACAATAGTGAAGAATATTGGCGCACTGACCCCATATACTGATGGAAGGATAAATTTGTAGAATTCAAACACCATATTCAAATCTCTCTTGTAAGCCATTTCCACACATAAAGTTCTACTTTACCTTCATTAACCTCAACAATGTTATCTCCTATTTTGTAGTCTAAAAATGACTCATTATGATTATACTTACAGTATAATGATATGCAATATGATTATACTTACATGAAAATAGGTTTGATATGGACAAAAATGAGGATGAAGTTGTAAAAATGAAAATGTGTAAGATTGTAGGTAATATTTTTATTTAAAAATTAAATTTCAGGGGCGCCTGGGTGGCTCAGTGGGTTAAGCTGCTGCCTTTGGCTCACGTCATGATCTCAGGGTCCTGGGATCAAGTCCCACATCGGGCTCTCTGCTCAGCAGGGAGCCTGCTTCCCTCTCTCTCTCTCTCTCTGCCTACTTGTGATCTCTCACTGTCAAATAAATAAATAAAATCTTTTTTAAAAATAAATAAAAATTAAAATTAAATTTCAGATCCAACAAATATATGCTGAATATCCCACTAGAAGATCCAACAAATACAAATATATGCTGAGTGTCTACTAGAATCTAACACATTGTTTTGGTTTTTATAATTAAATGAATTTGATATGAATAAGAAAAAGATGAGAGAAAGAGCAGAAGGTGGAAAGGAGACTAATAATGGACATCATAGTTTTTACTCATGGGTCCACCCTTTCTTTAGTCAAAAAAAGAAAAAAAAAATCATTGCCTTATATACTTCACCCCCAGAAATTAGTAATAGCTTACTAATAGAACATTGGCCATGTACTGCAACATGTACATGCAACATATAGAAAATACATGTTGCACCTCTAAATTTCACCAAGAAGCTTCTTTTTCAATACAGCTTAGATAAAAGTTTTTTTTTAAAAATCTGTCTCTGGAAATTTTCAACTTTCTACTGTCTCACGTATTTTTATTTAAAAATAAAAGAGAGTTTATTTACAATAATTAGTGTGAAACAAGTAACTCTGGCTTGAAGCTATAAAATTTAAAATAAGAAAGAGGGCAATTATTTTAATCTGAGGGTTTTTGAAGGGGCGGGGGGGGGGGGGGGGGGGCGGGGTACCAGGGGGGGGGTATTATAGAGGGCATGGGTTGCATGGAGCACTGGGTGTGGTGCAAAAATAATGAATACTGTTATGCTGAAAATAAATAAAAAATAAATTAAAAAAAAAAAAAAGGAAGAGGGCAATTAGACTGCCAAACAGCCTCTCAGGGAGGACCAAGGTGCTAGGAAAGGTTAGATGAGTCAAAGAATAGGAAAGATGAGATGGGTCAGAAAGAGCCAAAGACCACCCTTAGTCAGGACTGCAGTTGAGGTTAGATTCATCTTTCTAGTTCTTTCATTTCTGAAGGTGAAATTTCCAATCCATTTAGCCAAAGAATGCCTTTGTTTTAAAACAAAGCCTTTACGGCTATAAGTAAACACCTCAATGCCTTTCTTTTGAGGGTGAGGGCACTCTTTCAAGTAAGCTAAACCACTAAATTTCATGTAATGTTCAAATATGTTCATGTCCAGTGGGGGGGGTTATTTCCCCCAGGTAAGAAAATCAAAACACAAGTGAAGAAGGACCGTGTGCCTGGCTCCCAGGGTCCAAGTCTTGGCAGTATCGAGAGCTTTGTAGTATGTTTTTCTAATAGTTTACTCAGTTCTTTTAACGCATGTTGGTCTTGCAGTGACTGAATCACACTCTCCATCCGCCCCCCACCCCCACCACCGAAAATAAAACTAGAAGTTCTGGAAATTCAGCCCAAATATGTTTTAAATTTCTATTCAAATGAAGGACCGTGACGATTCCTTATCTGGAAAATAAAGGTGAGTAACTTCGGAATATGCCAGCTAATTGGTCATCTCAGGCAAGCTCCTTTCCTTACTTAAAATGTACTGATAAGCTGACATAAATTAATTTAGAATTCTAAGTTTGGACATCTAGAAGTTATGCATCAGAATTAGGTGCAACATCCTCTGGTCGCTTCAATTCCAGCATCCACACCAGAAGGCACTAATGCTGGAAGCCCAGGTTCAAGGCAATTAGGATGGTAATTTTAATGGAGTAAAGAGCAGCATATGGAAGCAATTAGGAGTGGGGTTAAAAGCCAGATGGCCTGGGTTTAACTCCTGGCTCTCCTATTGGCAAGCTATTTGATGGCACTATTTTCTCCTCTGTAAAATAGGAACAATAATAATAGTACATAATCTGCCTTCACTGAGCTACTGTAGAGATTAAATGAGTTAAACCTCAAAGAGTAGGAGGTATATTTATACTTCTAAGTGATTACAGCAATTCATCCATAAAAACATTTGTTTGCCCTTAAAAAATAGTTTTGTAGGTGCCAAGTAGTTAAACATAGAAAAACTCTGAGTACAGTGGGCTAATCAAGACATACCGCAGAGTTTTGGCATTTGGAGGACTCCGTTCCTCACTGACCCAAAGATTAAACCAATAAAGCTCTATGTAGGAGTCAGACCAAGATCAATGGAGATAAAAATTTTATCTTTGTTATTAATAAAGCTGTGGAGGGACATCTGGGTGGCTCAGTCAGTTAAGTGTCTAACTCTTGACTTCAGTGCAGGTCATGTCTCAGGGTCCTGAGACTGAACCCTGTATCAGGCTCTGCACTCAGCTTGGAGTCTGCATGTCCCTCTCCCTCTGCTCCTCCATCCCCTGACCCCCATCCCCCTAATCACTCCCTCTCTAAAATAAAATAAAATAAAGCAAGCAAGCTGCTGGAGACCAGGCTATAGGTCTGTGGACTCAATGGGCTTGCTAATACTTACCTGTTAGACTCATCTAGCTATTGATAAGGGAGGCTCTGAACTACCATGACCCTCCTACCACCCCCACCAGGAGGATCTGCTCCTGTAAGATTGCTGGAATGAGGGAGCAAAGCAGAAGCTACTGTGCACACAGGCAGAGTCCAAAGGAAAAGGGAAGGAAGGAGGCTCTGGGTCCTGTACACTGCCCCCACCCCACCCCCACCCCCACCTTAGACAGCAATTAGAGAAGTCACTATTGGGGGAGGGGAGAGTGAGCAAGGAAGTTCAAGAGACTTGAAGTGTTATTTTGGGGCTGTCCTTCCAAGTGGAAATGTAAAGAATGAGACCTAGGAAGAAGTAGGAGAATAAGCATTCCCATCTCATCATGTTGCCACAGTGAAAAAGCCACTCTGTGCCATCCAATCAGGTAGCCACAAGTCACATATGGCTATTTAAATCTAAACTTAAAAATCCAAACTGGGACACCTGGGTGGCTCAGTTGGCTAAGCATCTGCCTTAGGCTCAGGTCATGATCCAGGGGTCCTGGGATGGAGCTCCACATTGGGCTTCCTGCTCAGCAGGGTGTGTGCTTCCCCCTCTCCCTCTCGCACTCTCTCAAATAAATAAATAAATAATCTTTTTTTAAAAACCTAAATTAATTAAAATTAAATACAATTTTAAATTCAGTTCCTCAATTGCACTAGCCAAATTTTAAGGGCTCAGTATCTACATGGGGCTTATGGTCTTCACATTAGGTGGCACAAAGTTATATTTCCCTCACTGCGGAAAGTTCTATTGGACAGTGCTGGGACACACAGATCATGACCTCATGGAAACTTGTCTAAATGTGTAATTCATCTTAAAGCAATGCTAATAATATGCCCATTGGACTAGTTTTCTTCTGCCTGCTGTTTGCATGTACACTTGCCTTCCATGCCTCAATCCATAGATAGTTTTGCAAGAACATGCAAGCATGTGTACTATAACATGGAAAATACAACTAAATTAAGAATGAAGACCAAGAGAAATACAAACTACAATTCCAAGGCTAGAGGGCAAACTGGAGCACAGATAAGCTGGCTGTGAGGTCCTACAGAGTTAGGAGATTTGAGACATACATTTGATTCCTGCCTTTCTGGGACTCACCCCAAAGAATGTGATAAGTGAACACACTAGAGTGTGGAGTATTAGTGAACAAGTGATTTCAGTCTAACATTTATCCCTGTTAGAGCATGTACAGGGGGCTCTTTAAGTGCACAATTTTTACGAATACCTGAAGTAGGAATATACCTAGCATTGCCACTGAAATATTCAATTCCAAATAATACAACAGTTAAACGTGTGGCATACTTTAATTGTTGCTAATTCCTCTATAACCCGACACCATTTCTGGCATAAAGTAGTTGCCAAAAAAAAATTTTTAATGCATACTTCTTAGAATTCTATGTATGTCAGTTTAAAAAAATAACGTTGAAGGTTCAGGTTAACTATCTAGCTGCAGCAAAACTCTTTCACTGTAATCATTTTAATTGAAAGTAGAACTCAAACAAGTGGCATGAAGCCCTTTCTTCTTAAGCAAAGACTCCTGACTGTATCTTAGCTTTTTTCTTAAATAGAGCATGTAGATGTATATTAGTACCCCACTCATCCAGAACACCCTGAACTTTTAAAGATTTTAACATTTTCTCCCTCTGTCTTCTTTCTTACAATAAAAGACTGACATTCATTCAGCCGACACTTACTGTCTGCCCCCTACGATCCAACACGGCACTAGGTGTGAAAGAGCCGGCAAATCAACATGCTCTTTGCCTTCAAGAGTCTTGTAGTCATCTCAGTTGAAACAATCACAGCACATAGGGCTGGAAGGGATCTTGGAGATCATATAATGGTCTAGCACCTTGATGTGACACATGAAGAAACCAAAGGCAGAGAACAAAGACTGCTATCACTGAAGGAATGGAGCAGACCCAGCTCTAACCCAGTTCCCTTTGGTGTACTTCCACTATATAGATATCCCCAGCTTTTTGGGTGTTTGCATTATAACACTTCATTTTACAGACCTACATTAGTGCTTGTTTTCACTAACTGAAAGAAACCCAAAAAGGATTTTTACTTTTATGAAAAAAGGAAAAGCAAAAATAGCATTCAGCCTTTGCTTTGCAGCAAGCCCTTACAAAGGTCATGTGCACCAGAGAGCAGTAACAGCCCCACCAAGTTCTTTCCCAGGGGAGCTAACCTCAGCATTTGACATGAAGACGCCATAACTTTGAATGGTCTGTGAACATTTGTGTTTTATCTCATTTTGTGCATCCGTTAGCAAGATGTGTCCTAAGGTATCAGAAAGGCCTAAGACATTATTTTAGGGTTCTGGGAATACTCAAAAAGTTGTCCATATAAATTAATGGTAATTGTTTCTTTGCTTTGCATCAGGTCGGCTTATTCGAGGCTCAGAAATGCTCTGCTTTCAGATAACAAAGGATACCTATATCTGTCTCCATCTTTCCTACAGGGTGCTTTCTTCTAACAGATGCACTAATGTACGGTTGTTAAACTTTAATGAGCTGGAAAATAAGCTGGATAAGCTAATTTAAATTGTGTCTAATATTAAAGTAAACACAGCTGACCCTCCAACATGGGAGTAAGAGGCACCAACCCTCACATGCAGTCAAAAATCTGTGTGCGGGGCACCTGGGAGGCTTAGTTGGTCGAGCATCTGCCTTTGGCTCAGGTCATGATCCCAGGGTCCTGGGATTGAGCCCCACATTGGGCTCCCAGCTCCATGGGGAATCTGCTTCTCCCTCTGACCTTCTCCCCTCTCATGCTCTCTCTCCCCCACTCTCAAATAAATAAATAAATAAATAACCTTTTAAAAAAATCCATGTGTAACTTCTGACTCCCCCAAAGCTTAGCTATTAATAACCTCTTGTTGCCCAGAAGCCTTTTCGATAACATAAACAGTGGATTAGCACTTATTTTGGTATATTGTATGTATTATACATGGCATTCTTACAATAAAGTAAGCTAGAGAAATGAAAATGTTATTAAGAAAGTTGTAAGGAAGAGAAAATACATTTATAGCATCATACCATGTATATTGGCGGGGGAGGGGTATGGGGAGGGGACCACATACAAGGAGACCCATGCCATTCAAACCCATGTTGTTTGAGAGTCAATTGTAAAATGTGAGAATGCAGCAGACTGTCCTACGTACAAGGAGCAGAGGCCACAGAACACGGACTGTGAGACCTCTGTCTTGGCTGTGCCAAAAACCTTTGTGCTCATTTTTGGTTTTCAGCTATTTTCCAAAAAACCGAGGTTGTTAGGGACATAAACCCTTTTCTCTTTAGAGGGTGAGCTCTTTTGCAGCTGGCCGGTCCCATGTCTCCTTAGCACAGGCTATTCTAGAAGATCAGTATGCATAGACAGTGCATTAATGAAAAAGTTTTCTGAAAGGGAATGGTTAGGAGTCTCCACTGAGCTATTCTTATAAATAGATCTTGGGGCAACTTCTTTTTCCTGTGGGAAAATGTCTCAAATTTAATGAAGAACACAGCTTAATACATAAAACTGCACTCTACACAAAAATTGTCCTAAGTAATCTAGTGTGTATTTGACATAAAGACTACAATAACTTGAATTTTTCATCTCTGACCTGTTACCTCTTACTGCCCTTCAGTTAATATGAGCTACAGTTCATCACATGTATTATCGTCATTGAACTGATGCCCTGATTTTAACAAGGAAACTGTAACATAGGCAGCTTGAGAATATAAATTATAGTGCATTTGATATATATGTAAAGCAAAAGTTCATAAACTGCATTTTATTAGTTCAGAACAATCAAGACATTTTCTGATTGTGGTCACTCAGTAAGAAGCACATACTGTCCTTAACTATATTGCAAATTAACAGTAATAATTCTATTATTGAGGGATAGGATTCAAAATATGTGAGAAAAAAATGCATTCTTAAAGTACTCTGGAGCATTTTAAAAGCTCTTATTTATATGAAGTGATTGACAGCTTGATTTAAAATCTTTTGTGTCTCTAATTTAAAAGATCAAAAGGGAAATTGAAAAAGAGATAACTACTCAGGCTTATCTGAGTTACCACACTATTCAAAGTAATTAATCAATATGTTTTCAAAAGCATTTTATAATTGAGACTTTTTACTAATACATTCTGGTATTCTCTTCTTAATTATTATGAATTAGCATAGACTTACAAAACTTGCAAATGTAAATGCTTCAGTACATATGCTATTTTAATCTGAGATAAATTCTGTAACAATACTAAATACTCACAGCAACAAAATGGTTATTTTCTAATTTAATGACGTCTCCCACTTTGACATTCATCCATTTTTCATTCTGTAGTCTAAGAACACAAACAAAATTAATTGTTTTCAGGAATAGAGAACAATCAAGGGAATGTATTCACATGGTACATCATATAACAGAAGCAGATAAGACTTTTCTAGAATGCTAAATTCCAAGGACCTTGCAAAACAGTCTTTCACCTGAGTGGTGTGGGAACTAAGGCTCAGAGAGGCCAAGTGATTTGCCCAAGGATACCCAGTGAGTTAGGGGTATCCCTGGGACTAAACTCAAGATGCCTAACTCTTGGCTGTGTGATCTTTCCATCACCCTCAGTGACAGCTTTAAATACCAGCTATTAACTCTTGTTTTTACTCGACCAGAACAGTGGCCAGTTGGGATGGGTGGGGAACAGTAATAAATTCAGTCATTGACATTCTTTTCAGACTCTATATTAAAAAAATATAGAAATAAAACATCACTGCCATTGTCTCCGAAGTTTGTTTAGCCAGAGGCAAAAGAAAGAGGTCCACGGCCAATAGCTAAAATAGAAGTAAGAGGAAAAGGATAAAAATTTTGTAAAGGACATAAACAACAATGAATGATAAAAAACAGCCTTGGAAGACTGAATGTGAAAGAACACCTACCAATCATCCATCAACACTGTGACTAAAAGACAGGCTTGGTGGCCATTTAATGGCTAGGACCAGCAGCTCAGAATTGAGAACAATGGGGCCAAGACACTGCCCTGCTTTCTTTTAGGCTTACTATATAATGGAGTCCCTAGTCTACCCTTTGCCAGATTCAAAAGGGTTTATGATAAAAAGCTATTGTGTTTAGTTGGTTGGGCCCCCTGCGACACATAGGGGAGACAGGCCCTCTGGAAACAAACCACCTGTGGCAGTCTACCATGATGTTAATCGCCCCTTCTGAAATTCCCTAAAACATAAACCAGCTTTGTTTTCTGAGTTAAAAGCTTTCCACACACTTCTTTCCTAGCAATCCCTTTTTAAAATAATGGGCTGGGATGAGAAGGACAGGTTCCCCAACAAGTGAAGGTGGGCATATTCATTTCATTCTGCAGTTAAAAAAAAAAAAAAAAAACCTAATTTACTTGTTTTATAGGCTGGAAAACAGTTTTAAATATTTATACAACTGTGAAATATGCCTCACACTATCAACCCTGCTGGGTCATTTGGCTTAAACACTCAAAGAATTTTTCTTTAATACGGATCCAAGTACATGTTGTTCTGGAAAGTTTTCAATTGCAGCATTTTCATCTCTAGCCAAAATTCAATCGCTTTTCCAATGCCACACTTTCCTGCACTTTATCTAGCTCAACAACAATGGGAGAACCTAGGAAGCCTTCTAAATCTCGTTTTATTTATTTTTACAGATATGGATTATGTCCTGGTTTATTCCTCCTGGACACCACCTCCTTTGGAGCATTAGTGACATTTCTCAGGGGACAGTATCTCAGATTAAAGTTGATATGAACGGACTGAGATAGAGACCCTGTCTTTATTTATACAAAATGTCCTGCTACTGAATTGCCCTTAAGTCTCTACTGAAAGTGCCATCTGCTTTAAGGAGAAGCTCAGATGATACGAAGTTTCATTTCCAAACTTATTCCTCCTTCCCATCTACTATAAGGTCTAGGAAAGACTGCACCCTAACTTTTCCACCCAAATGGAAAATCAAAGTAAAAAGGGAACCAACTCTACAGGATCTCTTACACATTCCAAAACTCATGTTTTATAGTTAAGTTTGAACAGATAAACAGCAACAGTCACTATTTGGGAGAACAAACCAAAACCTGAGTTTTCTCACATAAGTTCTAACTTGTTTTTTTAAGTCTAGTATCTTATTATTTCCCTCTGTAAAACCAAAGCAATTGAAAAGAAATTAGTATAAGTGTGCTGGTGTCCATGGGAATTACAGTAGGTCATGTGTGATATCTTGGCCAAACCCCTTATTTGAGTATATATCTGTCAAAAAATCTGTTAACCCCAAACAAAGGAGGTATTTTCAAAAATACTATTTCCTAGTCTATCTTGGCAGGTAATGATAATACTAGGATCTCAGAGGTATATTTCAATGAGCATTCAGGATCACAGCTACAAAAGTATCCAAACTTACTGAACAAGTATAAGCTGATAAAGACCTGCAAGTGAATTTAAATCATCTGTATCCCACCATTTTTACTGTCCTACCCACTACTAACACCACTGATGACACAACATCAAAGACATACCAGCAGGAGCAGCAGACAGGAAGATTTGCTTTAAAGCTCATCTTTGAAATATTTCTCAACTTCTTCTAAGATTTTAGCTTAAACAGCAACTGCATTTCGTCATCATCCTTAAATAATGAAAACACGCTCCCTGTCTCTCCATGTGTAGTGCAGCTGTTCTTGGGGCTCGTGTTTGAATCAAGCTTACATCACAGTTCTGTGAGGGAGAACAGGATGGCCTCATGGGCTGTGATGACGACACCCAGCTCCACAGACCTACAGCAACAAACTCTGCCTTTACCTTTGTCAGGGAAAGCTCTTCTGCTCTCATAAAGGAATTACAGTATATGTATATTCCAAAAGCAAGTTAATTCATTTCATTGCACTGAATCCAGAAATTCCAAAATTTTAAAATAAGCTTCAGTATCATCACGTAACTATTCCAGGTTTTGAAATGATATAATCTAATGATATAAATGATATATCTGATGATTATATGATTATAATTATATGATTATATGATTAATGATTATATCATTATATAAATTATATAATCTGATGATATAATGATATAAATGGTTCTTTCAATCAGGCTGTGGCTGCCATAATGATAGAGACTTCACCTTAGTAAACTCACAAGCCAGTTGTTAAATAATTAGCCAAAATTCCAGAAAGGGATTCATGAAATTTAAATTCCAAAGTCACCATAAAACATATGAAGTTAAACTTCCACAGAATGGTAACTAGAATTACCTTAAGAAAGGAACTTTTAAAAAATACACCCACTAACTACATGCCTATTCTTAGAACATCAGAGAATCTGAGTTCTGAGAAAATGTGGTGAGAGTTGGCAACTGTATATAGTAATAGTTTGATAAATTGGTCTGAATCTGCTTCCTCCTGATGAGACATCTAGAGACTTGGGAATGTAATTTTGAGTGAGAGAGCACCTACCATGCTCCCTGCCATTGAACTATTAGCTCCAGAGGCTAGAAATCAAGCATTTGCTCTGAGCAAGATACCAAGCCCATTGCTGAAGCATAAGGGCAGAAGGAGATCTTGTGGGCTCCATAAGTCTCCTGTCATCCTTTCCATACTTCAATACTCTGACTGCCTATTAGCAACATAGATTCCTGAAAAGATAATTTCTTCAAAGATACAGATGACATGTTGGAGTACTAAAGAGACAATCAAGAAGGTTGACATAACCGACCTCCCCTCATTAACCAGACAATCCACATACAATATGTTTGGTTTCTTCTCTCAAGCCCACGTAAGACCTATAACTTACAAAAATATTTTCCTGCCCAGACAGATCTTACTTTATACATCACTGCATCCTCATGACCTAGAATAATGCCTAATTTCTAGTATGCACTCAACAAATTTTTGTTGACTGAATGAAAATACAGAATCATTATTGCCAAAAACACTTGTTGAGTGATAGCATTTCCCTGAATGCCTAATAAGAATTATAATAACCAACATTTATTTAGTGCTTACTGTATTCCAGGGACTGTGCTGAAGCCTTCATGTACAAGGTTTCCAAATAAAACAAGTGATACTCAATTAAATTTGAATTTCAGATAAACAACAAGTCATTTTTTAGTGTAAGTGCCCCTATACAATATTTGGAATATACTTATACTAAAACATTATTATTCTGGACTTCAAGTTTAACTGGGCATTCTGTATTTTAGTTTTCTACACCTGGCAACTCCAGTCATGGATCTTATCTCATTTAATCCTCACAACAACCCTGCAAGATAGGTACTGTTGCTACTCCCATTTTATAGAATAGAAAACTGAGGGTCAGAGAAAGAGAGACATTTGCCCTATTTTGCAACATCTATCAAAAATTTTAATGCTCACCTACTTTGAAATAGATATTTCCTCTAAAACAACTGATCATACAGGAGCTCAAAGATGGATGTACAACAATGTTTATTGCAATATTAGCTTATAAACTATCAATACACATTAATAAGGATTCGATAGACATACCATGGTATACCTATTTAGTTATGGCTCATCTACTTGATGGAATGAATACAGTTCAATAAAATAAAAATTTTATTCAAAAATAATAAGATAGGTCTATATGTGCTAATATAAAATATCCTCTCAGTTACATACTAGATTAAAAATAAGCATTGCAGAACACTGCATATAGACGATGAGATTCTAACTGTGGTTTGAAGCAGGAACATACCTACACAAAACTCTATTCTTACATACATAGAAAATTTCTTGAAAGACACAAGAAACTATTCAGTAATTGCTACTAGAAAAAGGAAATGAACAAAAACTGGAATGGAAAGGAGACATCATTTTATGATATACATCTGTGTGCTGTTAGAATTTGGGGTGTCACATAAATTGATTAAAGGACAACTGGGGAGGGAAAAAATAGAAGAAAAGAAAACTCTTCCAAGGTCACATGTAAGTGGCAGAGCCAAGACTGAAACCTGAATCTGTCTGAATACAAAGCCCATGCTCTTAATACATCTATATTTATTATTTTTTGCTACATTTTCAGTGGTAATTATGTTTTGCCTCTTTAGAAAGAAAATGAACCCTAAATAGCAAAAGGATTTGAACGCAGCAAAGAACATACTACCGTATTTAAAATCTGCTAATCCCAAGACAGCTTGCAGTCATGGCCCCCTGACACAAATGCTCAGTAGACAGCAGCAATTTGTTTTTTTCTAATTCCACTGCTGTCAGAACCACACTAGAATAAGACATAAAGCTTGGCCCTAATCCTCTAACAACAGACTGGTGAACAGGATTTTATTACATTAGAATGAGCATCATACTCATATCTTTGGAATCTATTTATTTTGAAAAATACAGATGTTCCCCTCCTTTTTCTCCTTTCTTATTCACACAGTGATTGTGCTGTGTCAGAGTCACCAGGGAGGTCTGAAATCAGCTGCTGAAGGATGCTCTCCTATGGCAGTGGAAAGTGGGGGGTGGCGGGAGGAAGGCAAGGTGATAAAAAACATAGTCATTCAGCACGGATAATTTAATGATTTGTTGAGGAAAAGTAATCAATTGTATAGATGTCCTGCCTAATTTATATAAATCCTTGCAAATTCTGTTGTGCATTATTTGGATGCACAAACACACATATAATTTAGCCTTCCTATTCTTAAAACAGAATAATCGATTTGCTAAGTTTCACCTGAACAATAAGCCTACTAAAAGTTGTACAGAAAGTGTGTTCTCTTTAATCATTTTCCTAAACTGAAACCCTTCTTCTGAATCATCCTCTTAAGATCCTGTCTTCCATAAAATTTTAGT
Organism: Mustela nigripes; assembly: GCF_022355385.1. NCBI lineage: Eukaryota > Metazoa > Chordata > Mammalia > Carnivora > Mustelidae > Mustela > Mustela nigripes. The sequence goes on from NC_081569.1 coordinate 67,953,853, forward strand.
AGGATTCTATTAACAGATGCCTAATTGATGCTAAGACCACAAGAAAATTGGAAGAAAATTATTTCAAAGGAAGACTATTACATCTGCTCTCATAGATGAATGCTGAAGGAAATGCCTTCCATGGAGAAAACAGCCCTATTTAGGTATAGTCTGATTTCTGGGCAGCAGATTCAGAAGATCATCTACGTGCAAGAAGTTTATCAGCAAGAGGGAGGAAGCAAGATGGCAGGGGAGTAGCAGACTAAAATATCATCAGGTTCAGGAGTTCAGCCAGATAGTTACCAAACTATTCTGAACACCTATAAACTCAACAGGAGATCAAAGGGAAGAAGAACAGCAATTATAGGAACAGAAAAGCGACCACTTTCTGATAGGTAGGATGTGCAGAGAAGTGAATCAAGAGCAACGGGAAGATAGACTGGAGGGGGAGAGGCCAGCTCCTGGCAAGTGGTGGAGCAGCGGAGCACAAAATCCAAACTTTTAGAAGTCTGCTCCACTGAGGGATGTCACTCCAGACACTAAGTCAGGGGTAGAGCCCCCACAGGAACAGTGTGGTCTCAGGACCCGTGGAGTCACAGAAACACCAGGGGTGTCTCAGTGTGGCAGAGCTCCCAGGTATTGGAGCTGCACAGACAGAGCCGAGGTGGGACCTGTCAGCTCGGGGTTACGTTAAACTGTGATCCAAGGCACAGTCAGACCACTGCTCTTTGAGCAGGGTCCCCACAAGTAGTAGATCCGGAGAGACCCCTTTCCTCCTCTCCAAATGGATCAGTGTACCAGAGATAGAAATGCTTGGTCACAGGCCAGGGGAGCTCAGAGTGCAGCTAGAGACCAGGAAAATGGGAGGGAATGACAGCTTTTCTCTGAAGGCACAGTGCGGAGTGGGGGCCCGAGCTCTCAGCTCCTACAAGGCTGGAGATTTGGAGACTGCCATCCTCATTTCCATCCTCCAAAGCTGTACCAAAAGCATTCAGGAAACAAAAGCTCCAAGGAGCAAACCCAAGCAGATTACTTAGCCTGGCCCCTGGCAAAGGCAGAGCAATTCCCCCTTGCACATAGACATTTGAAAATCACAACAGGCCCCACCCCCAGAAGACCAGCAAGAGCATCCAGGCAAGACCAAGTTCACCAGTCACTGAGAACTCTAGAGCTAGGGGAAAGCAACACATAGAAATCATGGCTTTTTTCCCATGACCCTTTAGTCTTTCAAAGTTAAATTTTTTTAATTTTATTTTTTTGTACTGTTTTTTTTTAATTTTTCTCTTTCCTATTTTAATGTTTTTTAACTACCTTCTCTTATCAATATATTTTTTAAAAATCTTTTTAAATATTCCTTCTTAAAATCACATTTTATCCCTGCATTGCATTTAACCTTGTTTTTTGTATACATATAGGGGTTTTTTTCTTTAAAATTTTGGGATACAATTTCCTCTAATAGATCAAAATATACTCTAAGTCTAGTGTATAGTTTTATTCTAGTCTCGGGCCTGATTGCATTCTCTCCTCTTTTTTTTTTTTTCTTTCTCCAATCAACTCCTTATCTTGTCAATTCCTTTTTTAGAATCTTTTTTAATTTTCGTCCTTATAGTCATATTCCATACCTTCATCATGTTTACTCATATTTTTATATAAGTTCTTTTTTTCTTTAAAATTTTGGGAGGTAGTTTCTTCTAATGGACCAGAATACACCCAAAATCAAGTGGGTTGCTCTGTTCTGTTCACCAGTCATACACATACACACACACACACACACACACACACACACACACAAATACATACATACATTTTTCCCTCCTCTTTCTTCTCCCCCTGGTTTTGAGTCTCTTCTGATTTGGTTACCATATATTTTTCTGGAGTCTTTGCCATTCTTTTAGTACTTTGTTCTCTCATTCATCTATTCTTATCTGGATAAAATAACAAGGCAGAAAAATCACCACAAAAAAAAGAACAAGAGGTAGTACCAATGGCTAGGGACCTAATCAATATGGACATCAGTAATATCTCATAACTAGAGTTCAGAATAATGATTATCAAAGTGATAGCTGGGTTCGAAAAAAGCATGGAAGATGTTAGAGAATCTCGTTCTGGAGAAATAAAAGAACTAAAATCTAACCACGTTGAAATAAAAAAAAATATTAAGGAGATGCAATAAAAAATGGAGCTGTTTACTGCTAGGATAAATGAGGCAGAACAGAGAATTAGTGATATAGAAGACCAAATAATAGAGAATAGAGAAACTGAGCAAAAGAGAGACAAACAACTACTGGACCACAAGGGGAGAATTCAAGAGACGAGTAATACCATAAGATGAAACAATATCAGAATATTGGGATCCCAGAAGAAGAAGAAAGAGAGAGTGGGGGAGAACGTATATTGGAGGAAATTATACTAGAGAATTTCCCTAATATAGTGAAGGGAACAAGCATCAAAGTCAAGGAGGCACAGAGAACCCCTTTCAAAATGAATAAAAATAGGTCCACACCCCATCATCTCATAGTAAAACTTACAAATCTTAGTGACAAAGAGAAAATCCTGAAAACAGCTCAGGACAAGAGGTCTATAACATACAGTGGTAGAAATATTAGATTGGCAGCAAATCTATCTGCAGAGACCTGGCAGGCCAGAAAGGCCTAGCATGATATATTCAGAGCACTAAATGAGAAAAATATACAGCCAAGAATACTATATACAGCTAGGTTGTCACTGAAAATAGAGAGAGAAATTTAAAAAAAGAAAAAGAAAAACTTCCAGGACAAAGTTAAAAGAATTTGCAAACACCAAATCTGCCCTACAGGAAATACTGAAAGGGGTCCTCTAAGCAAGGAGAGAACCTAAAAGTAACAGACCAGAAAGGAATAGAGACAACATGCAGTAAAGTCACCTTATAGGCAATACAATGGCACTAAATTCATATCTTTCAACAGCTACCCTGAATGGGCTAAATGCCCCAATCAAAAGACACAGGGTATCAGAGTGGATTAAAAGAAAAAATCAATATGCTGCCTACAAGAAACTCATTTTAGACCCAAAGACACCTCCATATTTAAAGTGAAGGAGTGGAGAACCATTTACCATGCTAATGGACATCAAAAGAAAGGTGGGGTGGCAATCTTTATATCAGACAAATTAGATTTTAAGCCAAAGAATATAATAAAGGATGAGGAAGGACACTATATCATACTTAAAGGGTCCTTCCAACAAGAAGATCTGACAATTTTAAATATCTATGCCCCTAACATGACAGCAGCCAATTATATAAACCGATTAATAACAAAATCAAAGAAACACATCAACAATAATACAGTAATAGTAGGGGACTTTAACACCCCCTCATTGAAATGCACAGATCATCTAAGCAAAAGATCAAGAAGGAAATAAAGGCTTTAAATGACACATTGGACCAGATAGACATCACAGATATATTGAGAACATGCCAACCCAAAGCAACAGAATACACATTCTTCTCTAGTGCACATAGAACATTCCCCAGGATAGATCACATCCTGGTCACAAATGAGGTTTCAACCAGTAACAAAAGATTGGAATCATTCCCTGCATACTTTCAGATAACAGTGCTCTGAAACTAGAACTCAATCACAAGAGGAAAGTTGGAAAGAACCCAAATACATCGAGGCTAAAGAGCATCCTACTAAAGAATGAATGGGTCAACTAGGAAATTAAAGAAGAATTGAAAAAATTCTTGAAAATGAAAACACAATTGTTCAAAGTCTTTGGGACACAGCAAAAGCAGTCCTAAGATTTAAGTATATAGCAATACAAGCCTTTCTCAAGAAACAAGAAAGGTCCCAAGTATACAACTTAACCCTACACCTACAGGAGCTAGAGAAAGAACAACAAAGAAAGCCTAAACCCAGCAGGAGACGAGAAATGAAAAAGATCAGAGGATAAATCAATGAAATAGAAAACAAAAGAACAGTAGAACAAATAAACAAAACTAGGAGCTGGTTCTTTGAAAGAATTAATAATATTGATAAACCCCTGGCCAGACTTATCAAAAAGAAAAGAGAAAGGACCCAAATTAATAAAATTATGAATGAAAGAGGAGAGATTGCAACCAACACCAAAGAAATACATACAATTATAAAAACATATAATGAGCAACTATACACCAGTAAATTAGACAATCTGGAAGAAATGGATGCATTCCTGGAGACATATAAACTTACCAAAACTGAACCAGGAAGAAATAGAAAACCTGAACGGACCTATAATCAGTAAGGAGATTAAAGCAGTCATCAAACTCTCCCAACAAACAAGAGCCCAGGGCCACATGGCTTCCCAGGGGAATTCTACCAAACATTTAAGAAAAATTAATACCTATTCTCCTAAAACTGTTCCAAAAAATAGAAATGGAAGGAAAACTTCCAAACTCAATTTATGAGGCCAGCATTACCTTGATCCCAAAACCAGACAAAGACCCCATCAAAAAGGAGAATTACAGACCAATATCCTTGATGAACACATATGCAAAAATTCTCACCAAAATACTAGCCAATGGGATCCAACAGTATACTAAAAGGATTATTCACCACGACCAAGTGGGATTTATTCCTGTGCTGCAAGGTTAGTTCAACATTCCAAATCAATCAGTGTGATACAATACAATAATAATAGAAAGAACAAGAACTATATGATACTCTTAATAGATGCTGGAAAAGCATTTGAAAAAGTACAGCATCCTTCCTTGATCAAAACTCTTCACAGTGTAGGGATAGATGATACATACCTCAATATCATCAAAGCCATCTGTGAAAAACCCACTAGGAATATAATTCTCAATGGGGAAAAACTGAAAGCTTTTCTGCTAAGGTCAGGAATGTGGCAGGGATGTCCACTATCACCACTGCTATTCAGCATAGTACTAGAAGTCCTAGCCACAGCAATCAGACAACAACAACAACAACAAATTTAAAGACATCCGAATCAACAAAGAAGTCAAACTCTCATTCTTTGCAGATGATATGATATGTAGAGGCAAAGAATCTACACTCAGAAAACTATAAAGTACTCATGAAAGAAATTGAGGAAAACACAAAGAAAGGGAAAAACATTCCATGTTCATGGATTGGAAGAACAAATATTGTGAAAAAGTCTATGCTGCCAAAAGCAATCTACACATTTAATGAAATCCTATCAAAACACCATCAACATTTTTTTCAAAAAAGAAAATGGAACAAATAATCCTAAAATTTATATGGAACCATAAAAGACCCTGAATAGCCAGAGGAATGTTGAAAAAAAAACCAAAGCTGGTGGCATCACAATTCCAGACTTCAACCTCTATTACAAAGTTGTAATCATCAAGACACTATGCTACTGGCACCAAAACAGACACATAGATCAACGGAACAGAATAGAGAGCCCAGAAATGGACCATCAACTCTATGGTCAACTAATCTTCAACAAAGCAGGAAAGAATGTCCAATGAAAAGAAGGCAGTCTCTTCAACAAATGGTGTTGGGGAAAATTGGACAGCCACATGTAGAAGAATGAAACTGGACCATTTCCTTACACCACACACAAAAATAGACTCAAAATGGATGAAAGACCTCAATTTGAGACAGGAATCCCTCAAAATCCCTGAAGAGAACACTGGCAGCAACCTCTTTGACCTCAGCTGCAGCAACTTCTTCCTAGAAACATTGTCAAAGGCAAGGGAAGCAAGGGCAAAAATGAACTACTGGGACTTCATCAAGATCAAAAGCTTTTACACAGCAAAGGAAACAGTCAACAAACCAAAAGACAACAGAATGGGAGAAGATATTTGCCATTGACATATCAGATAAAGGGCTAGTATCCAAAATCTATAAAGAACTTATCAAACTCAACACCCAATGAACAAATAATCCAATCAAGAAGTGGGCAGAAGACATAACAGACATTTCTGCAAATGGCCAGCAGACACATGAAAAAGTGCTCAACATCACTCAGCATCAGGGAAATACAAATCAAAACCACAGTGAGATACCACCTCACACCAGTCAGAATGGCTAAAATTAACCAGTCAGGAAATGACAGATGCTGGTGAGGATGCAGAGAAATGGGAACCCTTCTACCTTGTTGGTGGGAATGCAAGCTCGTGCAGCCACTCTGGAAAACAGTATGGATGTTCCTCAAAAAGTTGAAAATAGAGCTACCCTACCACCCAGCAATCACACTACTGGGTATTTACCCTAAAGATACAAATGTAGTGGGGTGCCTGGGTGGCTCAGTGGGTTAAGCCTCTGCCTTTGGCTTAGGTCATTGTCTCAGGGTCCTGGAATCAAGCCCTGCCCTGGGCTCTCTGCTCAGCAGGGAGCCTGCTTCCCCCTCTCCCTCTGCCTATTTGTGATCTCTCTCTCTGTCAAATAAATAAATAAAATCTTTCAAAAAAAAAAAAAAAGATACAAATATAGTGATCTGAAGAGGCACTTGCACCCAAATGTTTATACCAGAAATGTCCACAATAGTCAAACTATAGAGAGAGCCTAGATGTCTATCAATAGACTAATGGATAAAGAATATGTGGTGTGTGTGTACACACACACACACACACACACACACACACACACAATGGAATATTATGTAGCCAAAAAAAATCTTGCCATTTGCAACGACATTGATGGAACTAGAGGGCATTATGCAAAATGAAATAAGTCGATCAGACAAAGATAATTATCATATGATCTCACTGATATGAGGAATTTGAGAAACAATACAGAGGATCATAGAAGAAGGGAGGGAAAAATGAAACAAGATGGGATCACGAGGGAGACAAACCGTAAGAGACTCCTCTCTCTCTGCCTGCCTCTCTGCCTACTTGTGATCTCTCTCTGTCAAATAAATAAATAAAATCTTAAAAAAAAAAAAAAGACTCTTTGATGACACAGCAACCGTCATGCATCGTAAAACCTTCAGAAGGAAAGGAGAATGTTTTGTGGACCATTTGGTTTTTTGTGTGTGTGTGGCAGTTTTAAGTTATTAGTTTTTAAAATCAGTACTTTTTAATGGAAACAACTTGACCAAAAATCTGTCACAGAATTTTGAGACCCATTAAAACAAAAGTTTAATGAGAAAAAAAAAAAAGACTCTTAATCCCATAAAACAAATTGAGAGTTGCTGGGGTGTGGGGGGGTGGGGAAAGGGTGGTTGGGTTATGGACATTCAGAGGGTATGTGCTATGGTGAGGGCTGTGAAATGTGTAAGCCTGATGATTCACAGACCTGTACCCATGGGGCAAATACTACATTATATGTTAACTTAAAAATTGAGAAATATATATATAAATAAAGAATTTTATTTAAGTGTTCATGTTTCCCCCCAAATTAAAATTTTAATGGCAAGAGTAAAAAAGAAAAAGGAGAAAAAGAAGAAGTTTATCTGCAAGTCTTCTTTCCATTAGCACCTGTGGGAGAGTGGAGGAAACAGAGGGACAGAGGATGGAGCTGGGCTGTTGATACTGTAACAAAAAAAGTGTTCAGCCAAATTTATGGGGAGATCTGGAGATGGGATAGGCCTTTAGAGTTGGATCAAGGGTGTCAGACCATTATACTTTGTGATTCTCACTGAATGCTGTATGACTCCAACAAGAAGAGGTGACTTTAGAAAAACAGCTCTCCTCAGCTGATGGGTTCCCAGAAGGGATTGACAGCTGAGTTTGTATATAGGCAGCATTCCCGGTAGCTTGGGAAATATGTTCTGCAGTCTGGAAGGGGACTGTGGGTGGCACAGCAAAGCAGTCACTATAGAAAGCCCATTTCCCAATTTTACCACTGACATGCTCTTGTAATTAGAATGTTCCTTTTCAATTCTAAACTATTTCACCTTTCTCTATTTCCAGTTTCAGTCCTCTTAAGTCAACATGAGGAGCTCCCATGAGTCTGTGAACTCCCCACTCCATTTTACGAGTTTGGGAGAAAAATCTATACAACTTTGGGTATTCCAATTCACTCCTTTTTCCAATGATTAGTAAATGAAGTTGAAAGATAAATCTTTAGTAGCTCACCATTAAAAAATACTCTACTGATAACCACTGACTACTCAAATATCCTAGAATTTCTACAGAGGGAAATTCACTATTTCATTATTCCTGAAATATTCCTCATATGAAGAACATATTTTAATTTAAAAAAATTACAAGAAATCACCTTAGCCCATGTAGATCAACCATTCTCTTCATTGAATTGCTACATCTTGGGGCACCTGACTCAGTTGGTTACGCATCTGACTTTTTGTTTGGCTCAGATCATGACGTCATGGTCCTGTAATCCAGCCCCAGGGCTGGCTCCATGCTCAATAGAAAGTCTACTGGAGAACCTTTCTCTCTCTCTCAAATAAATAAATAAGTAAAATATTTAAGTTGTCACACCTTATTTTGAGAAATAAGAGAATATGCTTTGACCAAGCAACTCTTCTTGAAAAACACCTCAAAAGAAAATAGCTCCCAGTGGAGGAGAATGAAACCTGATTATCTTGGTTCTAGGATAAAAGACTTACATTATATTTCCCATTGCTATTCTTTTTTTTTTAAGATTCTATTATTTATTTGACAGATGGAGATCACAAGTAGGCAGAGAAGAAGGCAGAGAGAGAGGAGGCAGAGAGAGAGGAGGAAGCAGGTCCCCCACTGAGCAGAGAGTCTGATGCGGGGCTCGATCCCAGGACCCTGCAATCATGACCTGAGCCAAAGGCAGAGGCTTTAACCCACTAAGCCACCCACGCGTCCCCTGTTGCTATTCTTAATCAATTTTCCTACATGGGACCAAGTTAAGCCAGAAAAGAAATATTAGTTGGTTAATGTGCCAAGTAATAACATATGCCATACCAATATAGATAAAGCAATGGTGTCTCTTGTCTGATTTGATTTGCTCTAATCAGAGAGCCTAATATTTCTGGAAATAGAATTCCTGATATTGTGGCACAAAGCACAGCTATGGATATTACTGGAAGATCATGAGTTTATTTACATACTAGATTTATATTCACATTAAGTCTTAAACACTTTTTAAGAAAGTTCTTAAGTGTTACTTTAAAGTAGGTCAGAATGTTCGTCATCGTGAGTTCCTCAGAAATAGGGTAGTAGTATGTAGGTAGAATTCTTTTTTTTTCTAAAGATTTTATTTATTTATTTGGCAGAGATCACAAGTAGGCAGAGAGGCAGGCAGAGAGAGGGAGAGAGAGAGAGGAGAAAGCAGGATCCACACTGAGCAGAGAGCCCGACATGGGGCTCCATCCCAGGAACCTGGGATCATGACCTGAGCCGAAGGCAGAGGCTTTAACCCACTGAGCCACGAAGGCACCCCTGTAGGTAGAATTCTTAATTAGATCATCATCCAGTAGCATCACCCTTCATTAGTGAGATTTAGACTGCTCCATATCTGCAAAATGAACCCTCTGAGCCAGAGGCTGTGTGTCAGAGCGACAAGTAGAATTAGATACAGACTGTAGTTATCAAGGAACCTAGAGACTTATGGGAAAATATAAACCTGGCTCTTAAATAACACTAGTTAAATCATCTTTGCCTTCTGATACCTGGAGCATATAGATATTCTTTCAGTCTGCAATGAAGAATACCTGTACTCCAGGAGGATGATATCAGTATGAGACTGTTTGCCATACAGCTATCATCAAAAGCCCAGCAAGAAAACTGATAGACCAGAGAAATTGTCTAATAAAGTATATATTAACTTTAATTCCTCAAGATATTCCCAGCTTTGTCCCCTTATACAGTGAGCTCATCAGAAAACTATACGCCTGGACTGTATTACTCCAGTCCCTCTAGACTTGGCTTGTCATGACTTAACATCATGCCAACAGATTTCAGTCAGGATTTACTTGTGGTCATGAGTAAAGTAGCTCCTCCTTTTGAGAATTCAACCATTATGTCATTTATATTTTTCTCAGGACCAGAATAAATCTTATTGCTCCCAGTTACTAGAATGCTTCCTTTCATTGGGCCATCAGTGTTGTACCCTAGACACTCTCGTTATGAAGACAGACAAAGTTCAAGGTAATGTTTCAAGTTCATGAATGACAATTCCTAATGGATTGTTTAAACAAAGGTTAGACATTTTATAGTAAAGACTCTGTCCTTTGGAGATGACACTGTACAGACAATCTTGATACTTTCAGAAACAAAATATTATTCAGAAAGGACAGGAAATTAGAATCAATTTTTTAAAAAATCCTTACATTCTTAAAGAGGAGAATCCTGACCTCCTATTTATGAAAGAAACAATGTAGAAAGTCTGTGTCCCTAGATTCAGAAGATGGTGGACTTGAGTCCAAGTTCACCACCAATCAGCAATGTGACCTGGGAAAGAAGTTGATCAAAATTGAAGTTTCCCTCTATGACCTACATTGATTGGTCAGCCAATCCCTCAGAATGCCTCCTATTCATAACATTAAGGTCTTTAAAAAGGAATAAACTCATCTGACATTTCACACCTATCAGGACATCTGTGAATGTCATGTAAGATAAATTTATGCAACCATTTTTGCAAACTATAATATATAAAGTACTGTGACTGCTTTTTATTATTATAAAGTATCTCAATATAAGGATGGTACTTTCTGATTTTTATTTCAAGTCATCAAAAGAGCTATCCATATTCAGTGTCTCCACTTCTTGACTGCCTGTGCTTTCTCCAGTGAGGATTTTTTCTCCATCTCTCCAACTGCAACCTCTCTTCAAGCTACTAAATCCAAGGATGAGCTCTCAGTCTTCACTGAGTTTCAACCACCCATTCTACATCTCTGCAGAATGACTAATATCTCAATAGAATTCTGGTCTCCCAGGTTACCCAAAGAAACAAAAAACAAAAACAACAAGTAAAACACTACTGCAAAGGCATCCTCCTTCCCAGTATTTCCCATCCTTGAACTTCAGATAAGAACCATGGACTTCCAATTTCTTTCTTCACACACACCCAATATGGCAGCACTTTCATTGGTTCTACCCTCAAAATACATTTTAATCATTGGGTTTTAGATGACATGAAGGGAGTACTGCTACTTTATTGGGTACAGTAATGGTATATATATATATATATATATATATATATATATATAATAAGCCCTTATCTGTTCAAGATAAATACTAAAATATTTACTGATAATGTGATATGACATACAGGATTTGCTTCTGTAAAACCCCAGAATATAAAAAGTGACAAGAGATACAAAGTAACAGAAAGTTAGTGGCTCCAGCTGAGTAATACCTAAATGAGAATTCATTGTACTATTCTATTTTTATGTGTTTGAAAATCCATAACAATATATATTCCTATTTTTTTTATATCCTACTTTACTATCACCAAGTCCAAGGCATCATCTCAACTGAAAGATGATACGAAATTCCTGATTTGTTATCTTAATTCTGCTCTTGCCCCTCTCTGAAGTCCATTGTCCACACAGCAGCCAGAGAAGTCTTTTTGTCATACCATGCAATTCTCCTGAGTAAAACCCTCCAGGACCTTCTCATTACATTGAGTATAAAATTAAAATTCTCTGCCATAACTTCCAAAACATCACTCTTGCCAACACCCAGGATTCCCCTTTATCATAAGACTTTAGCCACAGTAGATATCTTACTATCAAATTCATTTTGACTTTGGTGATTTTATACTTGCTGTTCCTTTTACCCAAGATTTTGACATGGCTAGCTCACTCGCAACTTAAATTTCACCCACTCAAAGGTTCTTCTCTGGTCACCCTACTTGAAATCACTTCCTCATCTCTAATCCCATTACTCTCTATTCTATTATCTTACTTTATTTTCTTTGTTATAGTTATAACTAACTTAAATCATATTATTTGCTTATATTTTGCTTATTATTTGTCTTCTCCCCTTATAGTAAGCCCCTTAGGACAGGGATTTGTCTGTCCTGCTCATTTTTGCATCCCCAATTCATAGGACAGTGCCTGGCTCAATACTTGAGTGGATTATTTACATTGTCATTCATGCTATGTGCTTAGCACATTTAGCTCTAGGGCTGAAGTGAATAATAGTTCCGTTTGGCTACACCTATTGGGGAGGCTCTAAGAAAGTCTACCAGAGGTAAATGCAAAATATGGGAAGAGTAGGTAAGGGTAGGATGAATCACTTCCGGCAAAGTTTAACAGTTTAGAAAATAATAGTATTATTCATTTTGCCCAAAGTGTTAACTTTTGACTTACACTTCGTATGACTACAAGGCAAGATACACATTCCACAGAACTGTCAATTTTCTTTGTGTCTTTAAATTTCCAATTTCTTTATTATTATCTATGTCATGAATCTATGTTGCTAGTTGAAAAAGTAGATTCTGCTGACTTCAACAAACACTGAGCACCTACTATACATCAGACACAGAGCCAAGCGCTGGGGATAAACACAGTGTAGTTTCTGGTATGAAGAAAAGTCAATGGGAAGCCTAAAGTGAACTAAGTATTAAAATGGCTGTGGCTAACTCTAGCCTGTGGGAGCACTGAGAGGGTACTGATTGTTCCACCTGTCTGACAGAGATATTGAAGAGATTTCCAGAGATGATTAACAGAGAAGCTGAGCCCTGTTGGATGAAGAAGGGAGAAGAGAAAGAGCACAGTGCAGGTTTTAAAAAGTTAAGTAGTTCTGTGTGATTATAGGCAATGATAAAAAGGCTAAACCCCCTCCCCCCAGCAACCCTCAGTTTGTTTTGTGAGATTAAGAGTCAATTAATTTTTAAAAGAGTAAGACACCTGTTAATATATATCTAGTTGGCCTACATTTAGAAGGGGGTGGGATTATGGACATTGGGGAGGGTATGTGCTTTGGTGAGTGATGTGAAGTGTGTAAACCTGGTGATTCACAGACCTGTACCCCTGGGGATAAAAATATATGTTTATAAAAAATAAAAAATTATATTAAAAAAAAAACAAGCAATGGCACATTAATCATATTTGGTATACTGAAGATACTCAGTATTTGGGGAACTAATGCAAACCTAAGCATTCTTATTTGGTTCAGAGCAGCCATAAGTCTGGTTTTAATAGTACCAGAACAGTAATTCAACTGGACTGATAAGATTGACTCTATTGTTGGGTCCCATCAGTTTGTCCAATTCAAGCCATTAGGTTTGGGGTATGAGCAGGAACTACAACATTCTCCCCTGCCCCAACTAGGACAAGAACTGGAGCTCCCAAACTAATCCACTATCCCTAGACCCTGAAGGCCTAGGTAAATTTGACTTTTGGTGAAGGTACTTACACATACATGGCACCACGCCTGATAAACAATAATTCTGTAGTCCCTGGAACAGCTGACAGCCTTGGGTTGAGGGTTGATAGATAAATGGTGTTTCCATTTCTCATATTTTAGAGGAAAGGGGGAGGACAAAGTCCTTCTAAAACAACCCTTTTATTTCTAACATTACTTAAGTTCCAAAGTCTCTAGAATTTTCCCCTTCCTGCATATAGCTAGATGATGCCTTTTTGCCTGGAGTAGACTTTCTTGCAGAAAGTTGCTTTTAATTGCTTTCTGGTAAACATTCTATATTGTATATTCCACTGTTCTCCAGGATAAAACTTTTCTCCTTCAGAGCAATGACAGGTTGGCCTCACACTCTCCCCAAGCCCTTGAAGTTTTCTAGCTATGGAGAGGTTTCAGACCTTACGGTTTTATTTGTAATCTGCAAAAATGCATTTAAATATATGTGTAAGCAAACTTCTCTCTTCTGAATTTCTTTCCTAACCACAAGAGCCACTGCTGGGAATTGCATTTTTTACTTGGTTAATTGGGAGATCTCATGCCTGGGATGGTGGCCAATAATTAGGTACCATTTGAATAGAACTTATATTAGTTCAACATTATCAGCACCAGATTAGAAACTCAACATCAACAAATCTGCATGCCAATTCTAAGCACTTATGCTGTGGTCCTTCGCATATTTATTTGTATGACCTCTGCTATAATCTCTATCCAAGAGCAACATCTAATATTCTAAAGTATTCTCTACTTTAAAGGTCACTTTACACCTTGATTCCAGTGTTCTTTCCTCTTGGTTCCTAAAGGAAGAGTGAGAAAGAGATATAGAGAAAGGATTAAATTTAGGGATAAAAAGGAGAATCTGAAGATTTTTGCTACTTCAAAATGAAAGGGTATCTCTGTTAGTCTATACATAAGAAAGAGTGACAACATCTCTGTGACTTGACACCCCCAAGAATTGAGGACAAAGGCAAAGAAAAGAAGAACAGTCTTATGGAACTACTTTCTATAATGAAGGATCAAGTGAAGAAAAAAAGAGAAAGTCCAACAAAGAAAACAGGACATATGCTAAGCAATATTTCTCAAAGTGGAAGGCAATGTTATGATGTTACCTGGTGGGGAGCAAATAAAGGAAGCCATGACCCTTTTCCTATTTTTTTTTCTTTTTCTTACTCTTACTAGAAAATTAGGCTCTGTTATTTAAAAAAAAAAAAATTAAACTATTTCTATCACCCAATTTCTATAACAAAGTATTAAGTGAAGTAAGCCAATTTCTATTAAAATCATATACCTGACAACTTATGGTGCATAGCTATGATCTCAGAACCTATTTCTAATAAAGCAAGTGTTGGCAGAGCTGAGTCCTCAAGGGGGTTAAATCTGGCTGGTCTAGCCCTAGCTGATACAGACAGTAAACAGGCTATATGGTAGAGTTCAGTAATTTCTAACAGATACGTAATAACTAAGACTAGAGAAAAAGGGGGGACAAAAACACCTCAGCTCTCCCCCTTTGGCAGAAAGCTTTACTTTTTTACATTTTAAAACTATTTACAGTTCATATGGTGTCCAGACCCGCTCCCCAGAAGCGAGGGCACAATTCCTTGCCTGGGTCTATGAGCTCTCCACATGTGATTTCTCAGGCAGTCAGCCAGATGAGCATTTGATTTGAAAATTAAGCCTTAAGTTTAGCAGTGTGAAGAGGGAAAGTATGTCTGAACACAAATGCCTGGAAAGGGGTAAGATAACCAGATGAGGCCAACTGAATTAACAGGATTCATTAGCCAGGCAATTCAGAATGTCCTGCCGGAGGGAAACATCTGATGCAGACACGAAGAAGCCCATCTCTGCTTCTCTGTTCAAGTGTCTTGGGCACCCAGATTACCATATGTTTTGCTTTTCTGAGAAGCTACAGTCTGTGGGTAGCTGCAAAAAGACACCATAAGCATTGCTTCAATGAGCTCTACTAATGCAGAAATGAAACCCAGATGAACCTCATCCTCTCTCTTTCTTTACACAGTCCCATGCATGTTGAGGTACAGTGATGTCAGGGAGACTCTCTGTAACCCCGAGCACCTGGATTAAAGATAGGTTTGGTAGCCAACAGTCCCACAACAGACAGCACTATCAAGTGGCCACGATGGCAGAAAATGATATGCGCAGAACATGCAGCATGTGGATACTTCTTCCCCTTACCACACACTAGCTGCAGTGAAGAAAGGGGGAAGAAGAGGGAAATGACTAAAAGAAATTCTGATCTTGCCTCAAAATGATTCATTTAATTCATCTAAATGCATTTGGTTCATACACCATGTAATTATTGAGCACTGGCTACATGCAGGACATTGTTAAGTTAGGGGATGGGAATACAGAGATGGTCTCAGGTTCCAGTAATTCACAGTACTGTAAGGACAGACAGGCACAGGAGTCAGCAGCCACCTCTTTCCACATCTTTCCTGGAGTTTCTCCACTGCCCGTTCTTCCATGAAATAGTCATGAGCCTTTCCAAAGGTAAATCCTTCCATATATTTCTTCTGTTCTTGGGGAAAAGACACAAGTTCTTAGTATGGTCTTCAAGTCTTGCAAGATCTGGCCTCTGACTGCTTTTCTAGCCTCAGCGCACACCGCTCTTCTCTCAGCCATACTCTCTCTGCTTCAGTCCCTGATACTCACCATCCTTTTTCCCTCTGCAGGGCCTTTGCACATGCTATTCCATCTATAGTTCTTCTTCATCCCATTGCTTCCCTTGCCTAATGAACTGTCATTAAGTTCTCAGCTCAAATTTACTACTTCCTCAAAAAACCCATTCCTAAACTGACTCACCTCTGCCTACTCCTTCCCCCACATATAAACCCTTTCTTTAGATCCATAATCTTTTCCTTAGCAGCATTTCCTTCAGCATGTAACTATATTTAGAATGATTATTTTATTGTCTACCTACCCCTTCCCAGACACTAAGCTCCATGATTGCACAAGATCATGTCTGTTTGGATTCACTGCATTTCTAGCACTTGGAAGATCCTATAAAGTTTCTCTCTTCTTTCCCCAATTCATTCTGCAACTTTCTCTCTTATATCTGACTCCTCTCTTCCACCACCACCACCATCATTGTCACCTTCATAATCATTTTTATTACCATCAGATCCATCCATATACTTCTAACCTATTTTCTGTTAAATCTCTTTACCCTCTAGGACCACTTACTGACTTCTTTGGTGCCTCACTAACAACAAAGTTGGAGAGTATCAGAGTCATAGTATTTGGGGGCTGGGAGGGACCTTGAAGTAACTGGCCCAATGGTACTCAAACTTCAGTAAGAGTAAGATTCCATGAGGTGTTCATTAAAAATAGCACCTTTCCCAAATCCTCCTCTTCTTCCTGCTCCTCTCATTCCACCATTCAATTACCTTTTCAATGGCTGACCTTCTTCTATGACTTAGTCTGAAATAACAATATCCCTGCTACCAGCCTCCCAAAACATCTTTTGAAGTCCTCCCATGTGGGTGCTGCCAGAGCAACTCCTGCTTCCTTTTATCCTGGTACTATTGCTGTAACAGAAGTCTGTTTATTTGTCCCCCTCTTCCCTTGGACTTCATGCTTCTTGAAGGAAGGAACGTGGCTCCTAATAATCCCTGTACCCTAGTATCCTGCGCAGTGGCTGGAACAAACCAGTGTTATATAAATACAGGTGAATGAACAGATTAGTGGAGAACATGGATCCCTGCCACTACTCTCACTGCCC
Source organism: Mustela nigripes (assembly GCF_022355385.1). Taxonomy (NCBI): domain Eukaryota; kingdom Metazoa; phylum Chordata; class Mammalia; order Carnivora; family Mustelidae; genus Mustela; species Mustela nigripes. The sequence goes on from NC_081569.1 coordinate 67,970,814, forward strand.
CTATAAAACTTCCATTTCATGTCCCCGATGATGCCCCAGCACATGCTGATTGACACAGATCAAATCAGATCATCTGAATGAAATGGATCCCCTGTTTGTCAACACAGCTCCTTCAATCTTCACTAATGCTCATGTGTTCGCCATGAAGCCCTCTCCAGCCTCAATTCCATTTCTCAATGTTGCACTTTCCTTCTTTTCCATGGGAACTCCCCCATACTGAAGTTAACACTGGACTCTAGGCACATTTAAGATCCAAAAAAAGATATGGTATGTATATACAATGAAATATTACTCAGCCATAAAAAAGAATGAGGTCTTGCCACTTGCAACAATATGAATGGACCTGGAGGGAATCATGCTAACTGAAATAAGTCAGTCAAAGACAAACACCACATGATTTCACCCATATGTGGAATTTAAGAAACAAATGAACAAAGAAAAAAAGACAAAAAAATGAACTCTTAAATACAGAGAATAACTGGTGGTTACCAGAGGGAAGGCGGGCAGGGGATGGGTGAAATAGGCGATGGAGATTAAGAGAACACTTACCATGATGAGGGCGGAATAATGTATAGAATTATTAATCATTATATTGTTAATATAAACTAATATAAAACTGTATGCTATTTATACTTTGATTTAAAAAGAATCCAATAGGTATTTGTTGTGAAAGAATGCTACTTCTTTTCCAACGCTTACAGAAAGCATATTTGTTTTACTATATTTAGTAAATAAAATTTAAAAATACTATCAACTTTCTTCACATCTTCAAAATATATTCTTTCTCCATTATTAGAGTCTATTTCCTTCCTTCTTCTTTGCATCACAATCTCATTTACACTTTTTCTTCCTTATCTCTAGTAACTGGTACACAATGCCATCCCAGAGTTTTCTTTCCCTAGGTTGCTGACAGTATCACTCTTAAAGCAATTATCACTCTTGGCCAAATATCACAAGTTCCTTTGAGTCTTTGAATCTAGTTTAGAGATCAATGCTTTTACTTTCTATGCTCTCTGCACCTCTTAATTTTCTTCTATTTTTACACATCTAATCCTCACTAACGAGCAATAAGAGACAATTTTTTTTAATTCCTGATATTAAATAGGGAAAGAGGTCTTAGTTTTTGAAAACAGTACTCAAGTTTAAAGGTAGTCCAGGGGTGCCTGGGTGGCTCAGTGGGTTAAAGCCTCTGCCTTCAGCTCAGGTCATGATCCCAGGGTCCTGGGATCAAGCCCCACATCCAGCTCTCTGCTCAGCAGGGAGCCTATTTCCTCCTCTCTCGCTCTGCCTGCTTCTCTGCCTACTTGTGATCTCTGTCAAATAAATAAATAAAATCTTTATAAATAAATAAATAAATAAATAAATAAATAAATAAAGGTGGTCCAATGTTCCCTTGACTTACAGCTTCAAGACACAATTTCTAAACAGCTTCCCAAATTCTACCAAGGCTTTCTACCACCTGGCATAGCTCTGTCTCCAGAATCTGTGTACTGAAAAGAATTTCTGGAAGTTGGACATCCTAATAAAATGAGTCATTTTTCTCACCTCTCTTATCTACCACCAAAAACAGTGAAACGTGAAAGCATCATGGCAATGTTAGAAATAAACTTGCTGCACACCATCTATGTATGATTATATTATATTTGAAGCAGAAATTGTCTTATTTAACTCTGCATCCCCAGCATATAGCATTTTGCCTGACACATAACGGGCATTTAATGTGTACTCAGTGAAAGAATGAACAAGTGATCAAATACAGAATCTCTCAATTAAAAGCTAAAAACAACTCAGGATTATTTTCCTGGATCTGCTCTAACAGATTACCACAAACTAGGTGGCTTAAAAGAGCAAAACTTTATCCTCTCACAGTTTTACAGGCTGGAAGTCCAAAACCATGGTGTCAGCAGGGTGGTGCTTCCTCCAGAAAATCTAGGAAAGGCCTCTCTCTCAGCTCCTGGTAGCTTTAGGCATTCCTTGACTCCTATCTCTGCCTCCATCTTCACATTAATCTTTTCTGTGTATCCATCTTCCTTTTCTTCTCTTAGGAAGACACTTATGACTGGATTACCAGGATAATCTCATCTCAAGACTGTAATTATATATGCAAAACCCATTTTTCTAAAAAGATCATTCACAGTTTCCAGGGGACATATGGGGGAAGGGGTAGCTTCAAACCACCACAACAGGATATAATATAATCTCAAGTATTTTAAAATTAATATTGTGTAGAGGAGTAGAGAGGAAAAAGCAAAGATGGAAGAAGAAAGGGAGTGATAACATTGTAGTTTGCTCTGGTCTGGGTGACAGAATCAAAAGTAATTTCGGTATTTTACTTACAGTCTTGAGTTTTCTTAATTCTCTTTTTAAAAGATTTTACTTATTTATTTGACAGAGAGGAGGAGATCACAAGAAGGCAGAGAGGCAGGCAGAAAGAAAGGGGGAAGCAGGCTCCCTGCTGAGCAGAGCCCAATGTGGGGCTGGATCCCAGGACCCTGAGATCATGACCTGAGCCAAAGGCAGAGGCTCAACCCACTGAACCGCCTAGGTGCCCCAAGTTTTCTTAATTCTACACCCGCAACAGACAGATAGTATACCAATCTAAAGTACATGGAAGAAATTAATCCATTGAGATTATCTCAGGAGCTCTAAAGAAAATGCCACTATATAGTAGAAATGTATGTATAGTTAATTAATGATAAATAGTCAATTGAGAATGTTATTAACATTTGTTTGGTTTGGTATAAACAACCTGTGGGCTCTGATGAAAACCAAATTTACTCATTATAATACTATGATCTCATTTGGCTTTCAGATTTTAAGATCTTAAGAAAACTTTGCCTTATTAAAGTTAATGTTCTAACAATTCTAATGCCTTTGTGACTTAGGTGTAGGTTTGTTTTTTTAAAAGAAATCCTATCACAACTGAGAAGAGATGCATAAGCCTGTTTTTGTTTGGTTGGGTTTTTTTTCTTTTTTTTTTTTATTTATTTTCAGCATAAGAGTATTCATTATTTTTGTACCACACCCAGTGCTCCATGCAATCTGTGCCCTCTACCACCACCTGGTACCCTGACCTCCCACCCCCCGCCCCTTCAAAACCCTCAGATTGTTTTTCAGAGTCTGTTTTTTAACAGAGAGAGAATCAAGCTTTAAATGTTACATAGAGTTTGATGTATTTTTTACTTTCATTATTATCTAAGATAAGTGGGTCCTAGTTACAGAAGGCTCTTCTATTTTGATAAGCAGCTATGACAAGTTTGAGTTCAGAGCCAAGGAAGAACCAAAACACTTTGAGTAATAAAAGAGAGATAAATATGAGGGGCCCCAGACACTGAGAGAAGAGACTGGAGCCAACGACACTGAACACTGAATGGGGGAAGGGGAGATGACAAAGGCCAGCAGCAAAGAAGAACTATGAGAAAATGTTAAACTAGGATTTCACATTGTTAGCTGTGGAGTGTGTAAAATAAACTTGCTAATTTCTATCCCCCCCCTCCAAATCTTCAGTCAACTTTACCTTACTCTCTGATGCCTTTCTGGAAAAAGGGGAAGAGGAGGTCTCTGAGGGAGCATTAAGAGAAGGCAAAGGGAGCAGCAAACATCTGGGTTACATCAACTTTAAAAGAAATTAGGGGATGCCACCGAAAACTCATGTGCAGAGTTTTGAAAGTGTTATAATTTCCTATTATTTCAAGATGAAGCTCATTTGGGGAAATGGTCATCGTTTAGAAATCCACCACTTTAAAATATTATATTCATACAATATAATAATTTATTACAATGGAAGAGCATTTATAAGAACTATAACAATGTCACAGATTCGTGGCCTTCCATCTGCAAAACACAGAAACTTCCCAAGAAATTATCAATCCAAGACTTAAGAAACAGAAATTGAGGGTGAAACTATTTTTGAAACACTTTTACTGTGAGGTAGTAGCATGAGCTAAAAATTAAGTTAATTTTTCATTCCCTTCCATTGAATCCAAAAAGTATCAAGATTACTCCTATTAGCTTGCCTTTGAACTCACTGTTATTTAAACCCATAATGGTGTGTTTTATTAACATTGTTTAAAAAAAGAAGAATCAAGACTTTTGCCTCAAATTTTCCTTTTAAGTATGCACACCCTAAACAGCTGTCCCCTACATCTAATAGTACCATCATAACATATAAATTTTCTGGGTAAGCCGGACATTAAATCAGAGAGTTTGTGTTTTGCCTGTGCTTAACTACAGAAGTCTCTACTCCAGTTTCAAGCCCACAAACCCAGATGAAGAGGAGGAGGTAACTCAGTGCAAGGCATATTGACCCTCCAATGGGATCAGCAGAATCCCAGAACCTCTCTTCCACTTAAAAGAAACACAGACGCCCTACATATGTGTCCCCTTCAGGCTCATTAAGTTGAACAACTTTTTTATTGCAAGTGCCCAAGGAGAAAAAGAAAGCATATTTAATAAGAACAATAACCCACTCTTACTCAAGACTGACATTTGGAATCAAATCTAGCAAAGGGGAATACCATATATGAAGTCTCCCTCTTCTGGGTAAGTTTTTTTTTTTTTTTTTTTTTTTTTCAAGAATTCACCAGCAACTGATAGATCTTTTGACTATTCTGTTCATATACCTCTAATCTGGCAGGACAAAGAAGGGAAGAGTTCCTTCACGGCTGTCTGAAGGATCTGCTAACCATACTTTTGTATCACTGCCCCAATTTTCTCCAGGAGATCTGCAGTTCAGAACTGATAGATGTACTTAAAATATGAGTACTATAGAGCTAGTAATTGTAATATAAAACTTATACTCTAACTGTTTCAAATTATTGATGTTTGTGGATTTACATGTGTCACAAATCCATTTTTTTATATTTTATGTGAGAGAGAAAAAGAGAAAGAGAGAGCGAGAGAGCGCATGCACAGGCCAGGGGGAGGGCAGAGGGAGTAGGAATGGGAGCAGAGCTGATCTCAGATCACAGCCCCAGCCTAGTCAGATGATTAACCAACTAAGCCACCCAAGTCCCAGTAACTAATACATATTTTTTTACATTTTTTTTATTTTTTTTTAATTTTTTTATTTTTTATAAACATATATTTTTATCCCCAGGGGTACAGGTCTGTAATGTAAAATGTAAAATGTGTTTTTTGTTTTATTTTCATGTTGTGCTAAGAAGAGATAAACTTGGAACTTGGTGGTAATGGTGTGACAGCCACTCCGGAAACAATCATGTTTGATAGAAGTGAAACCTCCCAGGGTTCAGTCAATATGTTCAACCCAGTCCTATGCACACTTAGTTCCTGAATGCTCTGATAAAGCATGATAAAATTGTCAGAGGACTGAGGAATAATGCTTCAAGCTCTCATTACTTCATATACGAAATAATGTATTCATGTAATCATCCTAGCTGAGTTTCATAAATCAGTCTTACGGAAAAGGGATCAATTCAGAAAGATCAAGAAATCATAGTTTAAAATTAAAAACAGACTAAATATCAAGCAAAAGGAAAATGGATTATTTGAATTATGAGACATGCACTCAACCAAATATTATACAGCTCTTAAAAATGATGTGTATACAAAACAGATAATCATGTCAAAAAATGGGCAGAAGACATGAACAGACACTTCTCCAATGAAGACATACAAATGGCTATCAGACACATGAAAAAATGTTCTAGCCATCAGGGAGATTCAAATCAAAACCACATTGAGATACCAATGTTCATAGCAGCAATGGCCACAGTTACCAAACTGTGGAAAGAACCAAGATGCCCTTCAACAGACAAATGGGTAAGAAAGATGTGGTCCATATACACTATGGAGTATTATGCCTCCATCAGAAAGGACAAATACCCAACTTTTGTATCAATGTGGACGGGACTAGAAGAGATTATGCTGACTGAAATAAGTCAAGCAGAGAGAGTTAATTATCATATGGTTTCACTTATTTGTGGAGAGGAGAAGGGAGTTGAGGGAAATTGGAGGGGGAGATGAACCATGAGAGACTATGGACTCTAAAAACAATCTGAGGGTCTTGAAGGGGTGGTGGATGGGAAGTTGGGTGAGCCTGGTGGGGAGTATTATGGAGGACAGGTATTGCATGGAGCACTGGGTGTGGTGCATAAACAATGAATTCTGGTACACTGAAAAGAAATTTTAAAAAAATTTTTTTAAATGATGTGTATAATGACTATACTAAAGACATTGGGAAAATGGTAATGATATGATGTGAAGTGAAAACAGAAAGATATACACACACAATTATAAGAAATCTTGGCATAGAAGAAAAGACAATGAGGAAAAACAAAATAGTAAAATAATTAGAAGTATGGATATTATTTTCTTCCTTCTACTTTTCTTATTTTTCAAATTTCTCTTAATGGACATATGTTATTTTCATAACAGAAAAAAAAAGACTATCTACTAAAGGAAAAAAATGAAACAAAATTTTCAATCCTAGCATCAAATGGGAGTCATCACTCAATCAAACTAGAAAAGTTGATTAAACAAGAAGAAAATTTTTTCCTACTGAAATTTGTTTTCACAGTTATGCAGCAGCTCGGATTACCAGACTGGAATAGTTCAGAGACAATGCTTAGCAGTAGTAAAAGAAAGTCTATATTCTTCCCTATAAATACACACAGTTTCCAAAGAAATAGAAAAAAGACTGAATAAGATTGATGCGTGTTTCTATGAAAGGGCCTGACAGACTTAACAAAATTTACTGAAGCTCAAGAAAGTATAAAATGGAATGTGATGCACAAAAAGTTGATGGTCCAGAGCCATTTAAAATCTAGAGGGGTCAAGGAAACATCCAGTCTTAAAGGGTACTCTCACTGCAGCATCTGAACCCACATTGCTCTAATGCAAAAGTATAAGTTCAGAAGAGGTCAAGGAAATAAAGTGTTAAGAAAAAGTGATACTGAGCCTATTTGTTAATGGTGACACAAATCATAATCCTGGCAGCCTATAAGATCTCACAGGGAATCTTGGGCTGAGAATCAGACTAGGCTGGTAGCATAGAGTTCATTTTCTTCTCTGCTCAGTTCTCTCACAGGTATCCAAAGGTGGTGTACTAAAGCAATGTCATTCAAAAGAAACCAAATGCTAGCCACAAATGTGAGCCACATTAAGTAATTTTCAAATTTCTAGTAATCACATTCAAAAAAAAATTTTTTTTTACTGAGAGCTTTTCCCTTAAGATCAGGAACAAGACAAGGATGTCCACTCTCACCATTTTTATTCAACATAGTACTACAACCCCAAGCCACAGCAATCAGGCAACAAAAAGGAAAGGCATCTAAAAATGACGAGGAAGAAGTAAAATTTTCACGATTTGCAGATGACATGATACTATATGTAACAAACCCTCAACTCTACCAGAAAACTAGAACTGATAAATGAATTTAGTAAAGTTGCAGGATACAAAATAAATGTACAGAAATCTGTTGCACTCTTATATACTAACAATGAAGTAGCAGAAAGATAAATTAAGAAAACTGTCCCATTTATAATTCTACCAAAATAATAAAATACCTAGGAATAAATTTAACCAAGGAGCATAACGGAATTATTTCTATGTAAGGATATGTAAATAAGAAAACAATACATTTCCTTCCGGCCCCCACAGGGCGGAAGGAAAATCGCCTGCTTCCCTTTTCCATTATCGCTCTTTTCTCTTCCCAGAAGCGCTCGTTGTTAGTTAGCTGAGTCCTTTGAAGGTGCTTGTTTAACTATAAACTTTATCCTCCTTCTTGCTTGCCTGCAAGAAGTGACTAACGTTTGACCTTCACGGATCCTTCTGTTGGCTATTGTTTTCTATCCAATAAAAGTGAGACTGTGGAGTTGCTCATGGCAGCTGTCCTTTTCGACTGTTGTCCCCTGCTCCCAGTCTCTTGTGGCTGACTTGTTTGTACCTAATTCTTCTTCTGTCACCGACTGGAAGCGGCAGTCTCTCCTCTCTCAAAATATCCTATTGAACCCACCCTTCTTCTTGTGATGGGGTGAGATGATACAATGCCTACATGATGAGAGGAAGTGAAGTAAATGCCATAGGCACTGTGATGTAGCATTAGGCTACTACTGACCTTCTGATGATATGTCAGAAGAGGGATCACCTGCTTCCAGACCATGGTTAAGCACAGGTAACTGAAGCCACGGAAAGCTAAAGTGCAGGGAAATGGGGGGCTACTGTATCTCAAAGCCTGGTACAAAAATGTGCACTTCCTATTCAGCAGTCCGCTGAATCATGCCACCTCTACTTAGTTTTAAAACTAAAGTCAGTAAATTTTGTTAAAGGCTAATACAACATGTACCTCTTAAGCACTTTCACATAACAGATTTCAAATACAGAAGACTAGTGCTAATCTGAAAGGAAAATGAGTAACAAAACAAAAAAAATTGAAAAGGTTATAAAAGGAAGGGTTTTATCGCTCTTATTTTGTGACTTAGGTTTACAGTGCTTAGCATTACAGCTTACACAATGCTAAGAACATAGATGAGTAATGTGTATAATACAAATATATACTACTTACAGATAAACTACATCTATATTATATAATTATGTTTATATTCCTACAATTGTATACAAAGCCCTTCAAATACAAAATAAATAGTGTAGTCCACACTTACACATCACTTATGAATGGGAAGAATTCTAATTTAGGCTCTTACTTCCATGGGACCCTGAACAAGTCACTCCCTTTCAGGACCTTAATCTCTTCATCTCTAGAATGGAGCACTATTACCCACACCTTGGGTTTTTGTTTTTGTTTTTTTTAATGAAAGTTAAATGGAGAAGCCCTAGAGCTCCCATATGGTAGTTGCGCAATAAATATGTATTGAATCTGAATGTAGCTGCCCACCTTCCTCACTTCTGAGCACAGCAGAAGAGAGAACTACAGCCTAGAAGGAAAATTAATAGCTCAAAGTCAAACAGTGATCACTGACATGGAGCCAGATTTCCTGACTGGTGCTTTCATCCCACTTCCTTCCCCTCAAATATGTCGGCCATGAGAATGAGGACGCCTCCCAAGTCCAAGACTCCTGCCAAAGGAGGCCACAGGTACCTGGCTGTACCCACCCTACTATGACACTCACCTCTGGCAACACCTGGGCTTCTCTTCTGCACTCCAGGCATCTTATGTCATTCCTGGATGAGGACCCACAGGTGCCAAGAATAGACCCAATAGCATTTCCTAATATTTTCCATTAGCATTGCAATAGGATCTAGTACATGTTAACTGCTGTTTCACATCAGGTTCCCTAGAAACAGATCCTGAGATAAGGATTCATGTGCAAATGATTCATTAGGGATGTACTTCCAGGAGAAACTGACAAGGGAGGGAAAAAGCCACACAGGGTGTGACTGTAGACAAAGTCCCATCCTCTGTCTGATCTCAAGGAGTGCTTAAGAGTACAAACTAACCTCAGAGCTTGCTCAACTTGAGGCAGGGGCACTGCTCTTCTATACTCTTGTACCTATCAGACTTTGGCTCCTGTAACTCAAGGGCACTGCTTGAAGAAAACAACAGATGCAAGCACTTAGGAGCAATGCACAGAGAAGCTGGAGATGAGCATAGAAGACAGTGGAGATCTAGGCAGAACCCCAACAGTATCCTCTGCAACCATCACCTCCAAGGGAGGACTCTAAGCTCCCTGGGATCATCTCAGATCTGAGCCCAGCTGATCGCTCCAATTTTTCAAAATCTAAAAAGTAGAAAGCCAGTCTCCATAACCTGAGTAGACTGTACAAAGACCACCACTCCAGCCACTGTAATTGGCCAATGATGGAACTCAGCAAAATTAGACACATCGAGCTCCTCTGGAAGATTGTTCTTTCAGAAGTTGTTACTGCTCAGTTCGAAAATTAAATAAACATCATGCTAGGCTCAAGGGACACAGATGTGTTCAAGAGATGACCCCTGTCCTAGAGGAGCTCACAGTAATGGGTAATCTTAAAAAACCAAAAATCTTGCCTGATTTCCTGCTGAATCCTAAAGAACGTTTCATATTCAATGATACGAGTTTCTCCCTTTAAACTTTATAGATCAGCAACAATACATCTCAAAGCATTATACCATACTGAATTACAAAGAGGTGTTGCTTCATAAGGACTCAATGGAAAGCTAAATGAAACCACAAGAAAGTAACACTAACACTGCTTCTAACAATAATGATAATGATAGCATGTGTGGAAGCATATAATCAACAAATTTCTGAATATATAATTGCCTAGGTTAATACCATGGCCTCCAAGTAGAGGCCCCAATATCTATCAGTGTCCAGGTATCATCACAAGATTTAACTGGTAATTTGAGGGACATAGTACCAGGTGGTGGGTATTATAGAGGGCACGGATTGCATAGAGCACTGGGTGTGGTGCAAAAATAATGAATACTGTTATGCTGAAAATAAATAAAAAACACAAACAAAAATGAAAAAAAAAAGATATGCTAGGGCCATTACTTCAAATCCATTATGTAATTGTACATATTTTAAACATACTTTGTATGAGATGATACTTGAAAGGAATCAGATTTATTATCAAATGTTCCTTGGGGAATTAGTCATATCATATTAATGGCATATCTAATACACAGAGCCATAAGACTTGAGAAAGTCCAGATATGCAACAGCACAGCTCAAAGCCACACACCACATTAGCTTACAAAGATTCACCACCTCTTAGAAACTTGCTCTAGACTACCGAATTATTTAGGGTCAAGACTAAGCTCATCCTCAAAGTCCCTCTGAGCACAAAACTCATGCTTTTAAACACCATACTACAATTAAAAACCTGCTAACACTGGAAATGAAGTACATGGTTCCAGGCATCTTTATGGCTTATCCATGTCACACAGGAATCACAATTTCAGAGGCTCTGTCTTTACCACTATAATTTCAAAGTATGATCATTTTACTTCATTATGCATTTAATGCTATTTTCTAAAACAAGCAAATACAGAAATGTATGTATTCATTATGTTATTAGCAATCAGTCAACATTTTAGTTACGGAAAGAGACTAATTATTTCAATCCTACCAATTACTGTCTAGATTATACCTAATCCCTCTTGATATCTTTATCATTTCTTGAAATTTCCCATCCCATATGATTAATTCATTTTATGATATTCCCTTTAAAAACTGTATTCTTCATAGTATCCAAACGATTCAAAATCATCAGCAAATGTGATTGACTGCCAGAATGAAGTATATTTTAAGTTTACTTTGTCATGTTATTATTAGCAGAAAAAGGACAAAGAGTAAAAAACAATGGAATAAAGGTTTGAAATTTACTTTTCCTAACTTTTATTGTGTTTATATATATATAATTTATATATAATTATTAATTATTATTAGTGTGTAAAGACATGTTTTAAAGAATTTCAAATTCAAGAATCATTCTCATAAATATTTATCAATTTAAAAGTAATGAAAATCTGTGTTATGGTGGATAATTCATTCTAAATTCAACTATCAAATAAATGAAAGATTCTTATCACTATCACTTGATACAGTACTGTGTCAAAGTCTCTTATCAATATTTCCCAGAAATTTACTAGTTAAATAAGTTAATACTTATGAGATGTCATCTATATACAAGACATAGCATAAGTGCCAATTTTAAGTAGTAGTAGATCTAAAAAATGAAGTGATAGTTATATGTCTGTGTTCTACAAAACTTCATAGGGATTGGAAGTTGAATGAGTAGCACAAACAAGAAATGAAGATAAAATTGACTTATGTTGTAATTGTTAACAAATTGAAAGAGAAAAGTAACATGTACTTAATTAAAAGAGAAAACCACCAAATGTTAAGACTTGTTTTGTGGTTCCAGAAATCTTAAAAATAACCCAAAGAATTTATTTCTTACTTGCTGTCGATGAGCACCTCAGATAGCCGATTATTCACTTGGTTATCACTCTTATGGCGAAACTGAAAGTCAAAATGTTTGTGAAAAAACATATTTAATCATACTTTATCAGCACAAATAGGAGCACTAAAAATACTTTGAGATCATCTGTTTGGACAATATCACCATCAATCCAAAATTGGCAAAGTTTATGCTTACCTGGAACCCAGCTCCATGTGTTCTAAATCTGAATCAATACCCTTCTCACAAACCTTGGGGGTAACCAATGGAACAAGCCTAGCCACATGCTCTTCTAATTCCCAAACATTTTTAAATGCTTCTAAGATGACAATATGCTCTTTACTCTGCCACACAGTTCCAGAGAAAACTATACATTTTGAGATTTTCAACAAGGAAAGGAGCCTTCCTTTTCTCTCACATATGTGCTCAATACTTCATTGAAACATCAGTCATTCCTTTTCATGGATTTCTTTGAAACCACTAAGCTACTTGTAATAACATATATTTTTATTCTCCAGAAATTCTAATTGTTAACAGTAATCTTATGAAACACTGAGTACTTAAAATAAAACTCAAATTGAAATATCGAACCACATTTGGTATGGATTTGTTTTTTTATGCCCAAGTGATACCATTTCTAATCATACATTCCAGTAATGTAAACATCATAGACTGCTTAGAAGAACCCAAGTATTATGAGCACTCTATTAAACTCATAAATTAACAGCCATTCAAATAAGACTACCATCAAAATTAGTGCATTTTCATTTAAAAAATTCAAAATGTTATATCACAATATGTAAAATGTTTCAACCAGTCCTTCTCTTATTCAATTTCCTTCCCAAACCTATCCCAGTCTCTCTACAATGCTATGCCTAGTGTATGTAATTACCCTGATGGCCAAGTATAAGTCAGTGGATATTATTAGGAAAAATATAATACTTAGCATTTTCTAACATGAAAACATTTATAATATCAGTACATAACTAAATTAACTCAGTCCATCCTTGGCAAGCAAATTTCTCCTTCCCAATAGAACAACAGAAATATTATTTTGTCTGCATTTGTTCCTTTATCCACACTCCATCTTCTCCACTCTGCCTTGTTATGGGAAGCTAACCTATAGGTCCTTACCCTCTGGCTCCTGGTTTGATATGGCCAATAGTCTGTTCTGGCAGAAGATGAGAGTAACCAGAGGAGAGTGAAATGGAGTAACTCCCCGCCCCCTGGCTTCCTTCAAGCTGAGTTAGCTTGAAGGCAGCACCAGCTGTCATGAGAAGTCAGATATAGGTAATTGCTTCTTCCCATTGCCCATTCAGACAGAAAAGTAGTGTTGCCCTCCATGTTCCTAAACTATGTGCTTTTCTTTGACAACTTTTCTTTTGCCCTTTTGTAAATAGTACCTTTGTTATTAATCTTTCTCCAACCTTACTCATTTCAGGGTAACATCTCTTTCCTGCCAAGACCCTGACTGATAAATATATCTGGTTATTGAACGCATACATATTATCAGAAAAAAAAAGCATATTCAAGAATTAACCACAGTAGAGACAAAAGGAGATTTAGTATTTAGTTGCATCTCTATCTAACCTGGAAATAAACCCCAAAATTGACTAGCTGGGAATCATAGAAAAGGACCGATTAGTTCATCCCCTGAAAGCTGAGCTGCCTATTCTCTGGACCTCAAAATAAGCCACTCTCACTTCAGTTCAGATTTTGCCAAGAAGTCTTGGTATTGAAACAGAATCTGGTAGGACTAGAAATGGTTGTCTCGTGCCCAGGCTGACTCTTCTTGACAATTTCTACTCTAAAAACAGATATGAAAGGATAGAGAGGAACAGCAGAGGAACTCCATCCTTAGAAGGGAGCAGAGGACTAGCATTGATTGTATACCCATTATGAGACAGGCTTGTGCAAAGTGCTTTATACACAGCATCTCATTTTCTCCTTCCAACAGTTCTGGTGTCATTAGCCACAAGATACAGACAAGGAAGGATTCAAAGAAGTGGTTTTACTCACATAATAGTGTTAGAACATAGCAGGTTAAAGTGTCTTTCTTCCAAGTCCATGTTCTTCCTACTCTACCATTTTGCTCTACCATTAAGCATGACTATATCAAATAAGACATTTAAAGCCAATATGTAGAAACTCAAGCATCTAAATAAATACTATTTCCCTGAAAGATCAGATATTGTGGAAAAGACACACATTTACTCCAAAGTTGTCCTTACCGAAGTCGTTATTAAAATTGTGTTTCCTAGAACTACTCAGAGCATTCTTTGAAATGTCACCTTATTTTTTGAAGATGGAGCTGTTTACCCTTAGAAAAGACATGAAGGGATGTCTTGTGCTTGGAAATATGCAAAATCTTCTCTTAGAAAGCAGGTAAGGTAAATGTGTTTTTAGGGGCTGAGAAATGGCATTTGTTTCCAAAGCTGGGTGAACACAAAATTACAAGATTGGCTTTCTTCTGTACCTTGTACACTGATCATGAAGGCAATTCTGTATGAAGAGTTCCAATGTACTTTGAACAATGGCAACCTCACAGGAATGAATAAATTCCAAAATTACCACTTTTAAGTGACATGATTCATTAGTATGAACAGGTCCTATGTGTTAAAAATCCTGCCTCAAAGGTTATAGTCACAATATGAACCATGAAATACATGAGGCACTTCATTAAAAATGAAGAGAGTCATATCTTATCTGTCCTACAGAAACATGGTATACAAAGACAAATACATTATATACATGGATAATTTTCAAATGAGTCACATCAAATTGTTGATTTATCAAAAAATTGTACATAAAAAAACTATGAAAAAGGATCATATGAACCAACTTGATAAGTACAAATCTCCCTATCTCACTTTCCCATACTCAACCCTCTCAGTAGGGAGGGGCTCCCACAATCTCCCTGAAGCCTCCCTAATTCTCCTTCACACACTCCACCTCCACTACCAACTAGTCTTTGAATGGCATCTTCTTCCCACAAAGAGTGAAGGTGCTTTGTTTTTTAATTAGGACTCATGAATTTTTAACATCACATTATTGTTATTCATGTCCATGTCTCATCTTCTCTTGCTGGATTTTAAGCTTATATTTCAGATTCTGTGTATATTTTATTTTTGCATCTCCCATATAGCTTAGCACAGAGGGGTCTGCATAAAGGCCAGTGTTCCAAAGCCAAACCAATTCAGGTAGACTATAAGTTAAAACCCAGAACCACTACTGTTCTACAAAGCCAGTAATAAAGATAAGAAGGATTCACAAAAATACTCAGTCTAAAAGAAAAAAAAAATGGAACAAAGAACCAATGGGACATAAAGAAAGCAGAAACAAGATGATAGATTTAAACCTAATCATAATGATATTCACATTAAATGTAAATGGGTTAAACATTCAGAGTTGCCTGCGTGGCTCAGTCATTAAGCATCTGCCTTTGGCTCAACCCATGATCTCAAAGTCCTGGGATGGAGCCCCACATCCCCCTGCTCCATGGGGTGCCTGCTTCTCTCTCTCCGACTCCCCTTGTTTGTGTCCCCTCTCTTGCTGTCTCTCTGTCAAATAAATAAAATTTATTTAAAAAGATTTTCAGGCTGTATAAAAAATCATTACCTAGTTATATGCCATCTACAAGACACCCACTTTAAAGACATAGATAAGTTAAAAATAGACAATAGGAAATATAGGTATGAGTTCACAGGAGAAGCCTAGGCTAGGAATATAAATACATAAGTCATTGGGATACAGACACCTGTATTGAGACTAGGGCACCCAGGGTGAGATATAAACTTTTCTACATTTAGAATATTTGGTTTGTACAAGACCATGTTTTAAAGCTTTGTGGTTTTTTTTTAATTTTTTATTTTTTATAAACATATATTTTTATCCCCAGGGGTACAGGTCTGTGAATTACCAGGTTTACACAGCTTTGTGTTTTAATGACCTCCCTTGGCTTATGCAGACTTCAAAATTCTCTATTGTTTTAGACTTCACTTGTTTACATTAATTGCCTGACTTCTGAAGTGATTTGATTTTCAACTCATACTATAATGAGAATAGGATGTGAGAATACCTAACATCTACCAATTCCTAAAGCTTAGAGAAAGACATATTATATAGGATAAATAATACTTCACTGGGTAGAAGCAAGTTTGTGTTCTAATTCTGGTCTTACAATTAATTGATTGTATAATCATTAGCAAATCATTATTCTTTTTTTTTTTAAGATTTTATTTATTTATTTGACAGAGAGAGATGACAAGTAGGCAGAGAGGCAGGCAGAGAGAGGAGGAAGCAGGCTCCCTGCTGAGCAGAGAGCCCAATGCGGGACTCGATCCCAGGACCCTGAGATCATGACCTAAGCCGAAGGCAGCGGCTTAACCCACTGAGCCACCCAGGTGCCCGCAAATCACTATTCTTTAGAGTCCTTGGTTTCTTCATCTGTAAAATGAGGGAGTAAGTCTAATTATTCAAGCCCTCTTGCTTTTATCATAAACAGGCTCTGGTTCTATGACATCTGTATTAGTCACTAAAGAAATACCAAAAGAGTTTTATTTAGTACTGATCAAAAGAGCTCCATTCAAAAATTCCAAATGGATCCCAATTTTTTGTCTTTGAGAGATAACAATTTTAATTGAGACCTCAAAAATGCTCAAAAGCAAATACTCACATAGTCATCTGTGGCATCTTTGACAGCTGTCATAGTTATCACCAGGACCAAAGGCACAATAGTGGTAAACCAAGTCAAGGAGGAGATTTCTGGAATCAGCTAAAACAAACATTTCAAATAGTTTAGGACTTTTAAGTTAGGAACTATATCTTCCAAATTTTGTCATAAGACTCACAGAAAGTAATGGGATTATATTCAGCTATTTATACAAATACAGAATAACTTTCAATAACTAAGTATTTGCATTCACTTATAAGACACACAGAAGTATCATTGAGCCAATTTTTAGGCTACTTAACAAAAAATAAAATTTTTATACCAACTTGAGAAGTAAGCTTCTTGAAATCTTTCACATAATCTTTTCCCGGGACATATATCACTTGTCTTTTCTCTGCTTCTCATCTCAACTTTTAACAATTTTACTAACTTCTCACCAATTCTAAAAGAGAGTTTCTTTAAGTATATACTTTATGCCAAAGAGTGTGCCAAGTACTTCCCATATTTTATATCATTTGACCCTGAGAAAGTTCATTGAGTTAGATTCTGTACCAGATCCCTTTTGCACACACCCAAAGGATTTGTATTCCATGTAAATAGCACCCCCAGTGCACAACATAGAATACATTGTGAATAGTGCCCTAGAGTCGGGAAATGCTGCAGCCCTAGATATCATTTTCCCATTTTGTAAATAAGTACCTGAGAGGTCACCATGCTTGACACACCCTGTGTGTCAAGAACACACACTGCTAAAATTTGAAACTTAGATCTATTTGGCTCCAAAACCACCCACATGAGACAAAATGAGAGTTGACAGGACTCTCTTAGAAAGGTGGTTTTCAAATGGGGTTTTATACAGAGCTGCTTCAAGAGGCATCAGGTAGGAAAGAGTGGGGTGGATGTGGTCAGTACATGGAGATCAGGCACGATCAAAAACAGCTCTAAACTAAATCAATCTTATACAATAGTTTCCATAAAATTAAAAAAAAAATCAACTTAAAAGCCTCTGAGGTACCAATAAAAAACATTGGCCTGAGTGGCAGAAAAGCTGGATTCTAGTCCTAGTTCTATCACTGACTCATGGTAAAAGTTTTACACATTACTTATCCTTTTTTGGGTCTCATTTCCTAATAAACAGAAGAAAGGAGCCTGCACCAAACCATCCCAAAGTCTCCTTCCAGATATAAAATTCTGTGAACAAGAGCCTTTGACTATACATAAGAAAGCCATTAAAGAAATAAGCTCAAAATTCTGGAATGATGTAAAGAGTTATATAAAGAAACAAAAAGCAAATTCATAAGGGGAAGAAGGAAAGAGATCTTGGATTCCAAAGTCATTTCAATAAATTGTAAAGTATACATCAACTGTGGAGTTTTTGTTGTTGTTGTTTTGTTTTGTTGTGCCTGTTTAGCATCCATTTCTTCTCGAGTATACCTTGGGAAATTACCTCATCTCTTCTACTGTCAGTACATACAATGTTGGCAGACTCGTTCCATTTTGGCTCCACATTTTGGCCTATGATCTAGGTCAAGACACCTACTGTTACAAATTCTTGAGCCACCATGATTAGTTAATGAACAGGGATGTAACTCAGCATGGTCCAGTGAAAGCTAATCACAAGACCTGCTGGAACAACCAAAAAAAAAAAAAGAGACTCATTCTCATTTTTTTTAAATCCCTCTATCTCTCTTTAATGTTGGAGATGAAGCAGGAGAATAAAGATCTAAAGCTTTCAGGGGCCACCAGGTAGATTGGACCTGCCCAAGTAAGGCCAACATGGAGGAAAGAGAAGTCACATCCTATCGAAACAGTTTGCCCATTAATGCAGTCATATATAAAATGAATTAATCTTAAATATATTTCCTTTTTGCTTTAATAAATTTAGGTTTCTGCCACTTACAACCAAAAGCTTCTTAATACAAATATTTATTAATCTGGACTGTTCACATCTAACCCATCTTTTTAACCTTCTAAAATTAACACAGTGCCCTGCACATTTTCAATGTACCATTTTGGTCTGATTAAATTACTATAAAATAAATATTGGGTAAATAACCAGCTCTCATGAACTGTTTATGTATATTCATTGATTTATGCATTTTATTCCCTAAAATATCAGTAAAAGCTGAAATTTCATTTAAGCTCCTATTTTAGTCAGATGGGAGAAAAAAGGAAGTTTATTAACTACCAATTAACCACCAAAAACCATAAAAAAAGGTCACTCTACAGTGAAGATAGAGCATACATCATTTGTTATTCATAGAAAAGATGTCATTGTTTTTAGAAACAAATGAAATTTGCCCAATTAGTTTCCACTACCTACCACTCAGCTAGACTACCTCAACTCTGGCAACACCCACACTGTTGATGTGAGAAGGAGATAAAGAAAGGAGGGAGGCTATGGACAGTAATTATTAGGCTCTGGTTTGGTTCAGATAAAGTGCATGGCTGCATTCTAAAATGACCTCAGTGTTTAAAATGATGAATGTACTAGTTTTTACCCATTAGTAGCCCTCCCACATTTGTGAAAAGAAACAGCAAAAATAACAGTCAAAATCTGATAAGAATGGTTTTATCTAATCAAGAACACCCAGCTGAGTGAATTAGCATACTTTTTCAAATTATATAAATACTTTTAACAAACAGATGATGAAGAGGAACAATCTAAACATTACCTGTAAAATCAGAAGGAAAAGGAAATAGGCATTTGCCACTCTTTGGAACTGTTCAAATAAATTAATTGGCAAGAAGGTAAGAATGTTGTATTTGGATGTGTGGATACGATTATCCTGAAAAAGAAATACCATCATATTAGATTGGGGCAAGGTATTGCTCATTATCAGAACAGCTCTAAAACTTAACAAGGCGAAACATGAATTATGCCATAACAAGACAGATAAACCAATTATGTAGAAAATGTTAAGTTCTCTTGGCTCAAGGTCTTCATTTTTCCCAAAGATGACACTCTCCTGATATAGGTGAAATTACTGGCCCGTGCCATAAAATCATCCATGACTTAAAAATGTATCAAGTACAATACCTGCCCCTGAGATGTTTTACTCTTATGCATTCATACATTTGGCAAATATTGCTTGAACACCTACCATATGCAGACACTGAGTTTATGCTGTGACTGAGAGGTTGGAAGAAACTTCAGAGATTATCTGGTCCACCTTCCTACCCTTTAGATAGCTCTGACAAGGGGCTTGTCTTTGAAAGTCTTCTGTGATGGAAAACTGACCACCTCACAAACCAGCCTATTTCTATTTCAGATTTGGAATTGCTAGAAAGGTCTATTATGAGAAACCCAAATCTGCTTCCCTGTAACTTTTTTTTTTTTTTTTTTTTTTTTTCATGTGCCAATTTCCATCCCCATGGTCACCTACACCAAGTCGAAGCCCTTCATATGTTGGAAATCTACAAATATTTGAAGACCACTCACAGGACTTCCCAAAATCTCAACTCTGATCCAGGCATTCTCAAACCCCTCAGTCACTCCATGACTTATTTAACAGAAATCTCTTCCTGATCCATTTCTTTTAGATTTATCCCAACCTCTCTGTATCTCTCTTAAAACATGCTGCACAGAACCATACACATATTGCAGATCTGAGTCAACCAACCCACGTACAGTAGAGACTTCGATGTTCTATGTTTTGGACTATTGTATTAACATACCTTAAAATTTCATCAGCATTTTGGCAACTGTATCTAACTGTTTATTCACGGAATTTGGATGAACTAAAATCTCTAGATCATCTCTTCATAAATCACTATCAAATCCGGTCTCCCCTTCCTAAATACTTATAGGTTGCTTTTTTAAAATACTGATGTACAAGGTCTTTCATATATTTCTACTGTACCAATCTATTGAAAAAAATAGCTTTGAATATACCATCTTAAATTATTCAATATTTTCTGCCATCAAAAACTTTCAAACATGTGCCTTTTATATATTCTTCCAAAGCTGTAGACTAATACATTACAAAGGATATGACTATGACTAAAGACCAAAAAAAAATTTTTTTTAATTAAAAAAATAGCTTTCTATGCTGATGGTACTTTTGGAGAGAAGGAAGGAGGAAAAGAACAAGGAGAAAGGAGTACATCTGGAGAATTCACAAAGCATCTTTAGTGCTGAATATGGTGAACATTTCTTTTTTTTTTTTTAAGATTTTATTTATTTATTTGACAGACAGATCACAAGTAGCAGAGAGGCAGGCAGAGAGAGGAGGAAGCAGGCTCCCCGCTGAGTGGAGAGCCCGATGCCGGGTTCGATCCCAGGACCCTGGGATCATGACCTGAGCCGAGGCAGAGGCTTTAACCCACTGAGCCACCCAGGTGCCCCCCATGATGAACATTTCTAAAACCACCGGACTTTCTGCAAGAAGTGTGGTAAGTACCAGCCCCACAAAGTGACACAGTATAGGAAAGACAGATTCTCTTTATGTCCCAGGAAACAATGTTATGACAACAAGCAGAATAGCTATGGTGGGCAGACTAAGCTGATTTTCCAGCAAAAGGCTGAAACTACAAAGACTGTACTGAGACTTGAATATGCCGACCCCAACTACACATCGAATGGAATCTAAGGTGGCTATTAAGAGATGCAAGCAGGGGCCCCCAGGGGGCTGAGTCAGTGGAGCGTCTGGCTCTTAATTTCAGCTCAGGTCATGATCTCAGGGTTATGAGACTGAGCCCCATGTGGGGCTCCATACTGGGCATAGAGCCTGCTTAAGATTCTCTCTCCCTCTTTACCCCTCCCCGCTATCCCCATGGGCATAAGCATTTTGAACTGGTAGGAGATGTTCATTGGCAAACTACTAGAGACCTCTGCAGAGATTAACATCTTTTCAGTAGTTTATACAAAATATGTTTGGTTGAATTTAACCATTTATAAATGCACCTAACTATACTCCCACAAGACTTAATTTCATCTTATCTACAAAGATAGCAAAATCTGGGGTGATAAGTCTCTCTGAAATTCTGAATCAATATGCCCAGAGATTTTCCACCCACTCATATATTAAAACTGAGGTTAGTTGGTGTGACTTAGTTTAAGTGAAATTACGCTTCCAGCAATCATTGTTACTGTCATTAAAGAAAATGAGCACCTACTAAAATAGCTTTCTTTTCTTTTTTTTTAAGAGACAGAGAAAGCATGAGCAATGGGGGTCAGGGATTGGGGAAAGTAAAGAGGAAGAGGGAGAAGAATCTCCAGTAGACTCCATGCCCAGCACCGAGCCTGACATAGGGCTCCGTCTCACAAGCCCACAATCATGACCTGAGCCAAAATCAAGGATCAGTCACTTAACTGACTGAGCCACCCAAGTGCCCCTTAAATAGCTATTTTAAACATTTACCAGGAATCATTGTGTCTAGCTCCATGCAACAAACTGTGGCACAGTAAGAGAGGTGTCGAGAAAATTTTCCCAGCTTTGCTGGTCTGATACATAGTAATGTACTTAAAACTGTTCTGTAAGCTGATGAGGAATATTTTGCAGTGAGTTATCTACTCAAGGTCTGGGCTGAAAGGGAGGCTATGAGAACTGTCAATGATGAAACATATTTCTGATGAAGGGATTGGAGAAAATAATAGGGAGGAGGAAAGCTAAGGAGAAAAAGCAGTTAACTAAGAAAAAAAATCACATATTCCTGTTTTATATTTTCTTCTAAGTTGAAACTAAAATGAGGTTAAGCCTGTACCTTGTAAAAGGACAGATGGAACATCTGCTGGGAAGCTCAACACCATGACTGGAATTATAAAGAAACTCTCCTACAAAACTGAATCCCACATAGGTGAAAAGACAATGAGCAGGACAAAGTGATAATAGTCACAGGTCTGTGACGATTTTCTCCTATTTAACTTAACATAAAATGATTGTGATGTTCGGGCTCTGTTGTTACTTGGTCACAGATGATGCAAACCCGCATAGCTATGCCTGGGAACAAAGAACGAGGGCTCCCCCTCCTGGAGGACCATTTACCTGTCTCTTTTAATTGAAAGGAAAAAGTGTTTCTATTTCCACCGCCTTCTCCAAGGATGTGAGTATAGGTCACACCTTAAATAGTCTGTCATTTCACTGAACCACCTATTGGCTTACAGGCAAATTTTAGTACAGTTCATTCCATAATACAGCACAGAAAATCTTCACCTCTATCCCTTCAGCATGACTTTTCCACCATGAACCACTAGAAACATCCCTATTCAAAAGAATTGACGAAGAGGAGAAGGAAAAGGAGAACAAGGAGAAAGGAGTACACCTGGAGAATCCCTACAGCACCTTTAGTGCGAAAGGAAATCAGGCTGGAAGTCATGGCTTTCATTTGTTAGCCAGGTGGACCAGTTAACCTGTCCCACAATGTGGTAGATTAACCACGCGGCCATAGGCCATTCTGGAGCAGGGGGAACCTCCCATGCAGTGTGAAAGGGGTCTACCCCTAGAGAAGCATGAGAAAATGCACGTTCCCTAGAGAGAGCTTGCTTCCAAGAGGAAGAGGGCAGAGCGGAGCTGGTGAGGCCCAGATATCCCTCCAAGACTGACCCATCAAACAAATAACTTCACTACAAAGTTAAGTAAAGGGGTGGTAAGAGAAGTGTCACCCCAGTAGAGATCCCTCCATCAGGAAGACAACATCAGGATGAGAAGAAAGCATTGCTCCTCTAAAATATATTAATACAAATGTGCCAAGGTAGGCAGAAGATGGCTCACTTGGGAGTTTACAAAAGGGGCCATGGGGCTGTACAAGAGGTCAGCACAGACTGAGGCTAGATAGAGTAGTTCCTTGGAATCCACTAAGAATTTTGGACTTTATCATAAAGACTAAAAATCTAAGTGAAGAGGGAATTACTGAAAAGTTATAAGCAAAGAAACAACTTGTTGAGATTCTAACTTCAGAAGATTACCCTTGCTACAGGGTGGAGAACAAGTTGGAAATGACACAAAACAGATGAGGAAAGACCAATGAGAAGGTTTTTTAATTAGTCCAGGTGACAGATTATGGGTGGCTTGGAACAGGCGGTGACAGAAAGGTTGACAATGAATAATAATAATAATATAATGGCAACTGATATTTATCAAACTCTTCCCATGTGTACTATTCTAAGAGCTTTACAGTTCACAGCTCATTTTATCCTCACAATATCCTTATGAAATAGATACTATTATCCTTATTCCTTATAGAAGAGGAATCCCGGATTTAGAGAGATTAAGTAATTTAAGCAAGGTTATACAGCTGGTAAGTGGTGGTACCACGATCTGAACCCAGGTACTCTGTTTCCAGAGCCCACTCTTTTCAGCAGTGTTCTTTGCCAATTCAGAGCAAGGCAATTCTCTCTTCTGTTTTCAGATCAATCAGCCCTTGCTCTCTCCTCCACTCTGAATTTTTGGCCTGCTGCCATTTTCTTACCAAGGAAAATAATACCATGTATCTACATTTTCCTCTTGAGTCAACCCCCTCTGTAGGAGCTCTGCTTATCTATTGCCTGCTGTATGATTACAGTTTTCCTGTGTTATCTTTCAATATCCCTCCAAGAGTGACCCTTTTGGTTTTTTACAAAGTTCAACACAAGTAAATAGTACAGATAAGCCCTCCTTTAGTTTCGCTTTGCAACGGAAGCAGCAGTGGCCAAAGTCCTTTACGTTTTAACATTAAGTATTTATTACAGGAAAAGAATAAAGTAAAAATGAGAATTTCTTCAAAGGTGGAACATCAAACTAGATATTAGCAAAATGAGAGGCATTATTTTTTATAATGAGATTTTATTGTGTAATCGTATTGCTTAAGAAAATGAAGCAAATAGAAAAATAACAAACATTGCTAAATTAGTAAACTGAAAATTTGGGGAGTTTACTTCAATTCTTCCATGGGAAAGACAGAGTTACTAATACTTCTCACCTACATATTTATGGGACTATTGTGGAGATAAAACCAGACCACATATGTAAAAGCATTTTTGAGTTGAGTTTTATGGTGAAAGAATCACATAAATAAAAGATTTTTCTGAGCAATTCCCAAATAATCCAAATGGATTTAGAAAATTCAATGTACTAGGCAGAATAAACTGGGTATGCCACAGTAACAACTCCAGAATCTTCATGGCTTAAAATAATAAAGGTTTATTTCTTGCTCATGCTACTTATTCAACATCAGCCACCAGGAAGACTCTGTTCACTCTTGTTACTCACAATGGACCATTCACCATCTCAGGTACTTCCAACTGCATTTCCAGAGGGAAAGAGAATGCTCTGTTTTGTAAATACAAGTCAATGCTTCAGCCCAAATGCTCACAATTCACTGATTCGAAAGAGCCATCATGTGCCCAAAAGGTAGAAAGCCAGAAAGACTGATGGACACCACAACCAGAAATGGAAACTAAGCCTAGTATTTGGAGAGTGTGAGACACATCAGCCATAAAAAACAAGTATCAAAAACCAAACTTAGCACCACAAATCCAGTCTTATTTTAATGCTAGGTGTAACAGACATTTGACTATTTTCCCCTTCCCCTCAGCTAACAGTGCTGCAAATTACCTAGTCTTGTGGTCTGGATGAATTCATTTCTCATCTAAAACTTCAGAGTCAGACCCAGATTAGTTTGAGCCAACTACATGGCCCATCTTCCTGATTAAAATTTTGAGTTCAGGGATTAGCACATGACCCACGTCAATTCTGGGAATTTGCTGGAGATACTGGCTTTCTCTTTCCTACTGGATTCCAACCTGGAAACAAGTAGCCCTAGGGATCACTGACAGCATCTTGGGACCATGAGTGGGGAAGCTGTTAAAAATAAATTCTGCACTGAAGATTCAGGGCTGGAAAATGCAGAGAAAGAAACTAGACCAAGCCTCTCCTGAGGCTAGCCCTATATCCAGACTTCTCAATCATATGATTTGTTCATTTATTTTGTCGTCTAAGTCAATTTCAGTTATTCTTTTACTCCCAATCAACAAAATAGCAGATAAAAACATTAATACATACAAAATCAATTTACATTTTTATACAGTAGTGTACTTTCATCTCTATATTTGCCTTAAAGAATGAGTCATAGAAGGCCAAGCCTAAATGCATCTGGTGGTTGTCCGGGGACATTGCCTGCGTCTGTGATCCCACAGGCCAAACCCCAGGAGCTTTCGCAATGAGTACCACAGTTTCCACACTCTCACAAGATCTTCCCTCCCACATTTGATGAAACATTTTTGTCATGACAGCTATAAAAAGTAACTGTCAGGAGCTTGAGGGGGGAAAGAGCCTAATAGCCTTGCCAGTAGAGGAGACAGATATATGGTACAACATGGATTTCAGAAAGAGAAATAGTCCTGACTCTTGAAGAGAAATGATCTCTAAACCATAAAATAAAACCCAAAAAGAGACGGCATCCACAGAACACTTGCTTAAAAAAAAAAAAAGGAAGTTGCCTAAAGGCATTTGCGCTGCTCAGGAAATATGTGAAACAGCCATGTTTTATGCAAAGGTACCAAAAGAATTCACATATGGGGCAAATAAGCCTGAAGATTGGGAGTCTGGCGCCTGACACCAGGCAGAACCACATCTCCTCTGTATTGGTCAAATGGTGAAGAGTGTACAGCACTCAGGGCTGGGAGGCATGGCAAGATGATAGCGCATTCCTCTGTGAACACTGCTGAGTGAGGTCGGAGCCACAGAAGAGGCTTTACAGAGAGCCACCAATAAACATCATCATTGTTCCCACCACCACCATCTGCATGAGGTTCTCCTGAGCCTGAGCTCCACAACGTGAACAAAAGCATTTGTGGGGAGGTAAAGAGAGGCCACACTTCCCCCAACATTCATCCATTCATACAACAAGGGCCTTTCATGTGACAGGCACTGTCATTGAACCAGGACTACAGATGTGAATAGACAAAGTCTCTATCTTCCTAGACCAAGTTTGCATTTTAGTTGTGGGGAGAGAGGCAAGAATAAACAAACGTATAAACTGATCACACAGTTAAAGAAAGTGATCAAGACTACGAAGAAAACAGTGAGCAATAAAAGAGGAGCACGTTGCCTGCCGAGACTCCCTTAAGAAGCCTGCTTATTTGACATTTCAGATTCACACAACCTCAAGATGACTATCTGATGAGACCACTGGGCACCTGTTCTCCAGGGGAAGCACAGCAGTCCTTTAAGCTATTAAAAAAAAACAAAAACAAAAACAAAAAACAAACAAACAAAAAAAAAAAACGATAACTTCCATGGATGTTTTAACAAAGAAATTTAAAGCTGAGGCTATTAATGTTTGATGCACAGGTTTTCTTGACTAGGTATATTCACACATACACATGATATTTATATATACATACTTATATTTATATACATATATAAACACATAAATACATAAAATACAAATACTGAGTGTATTCAAATGTATTCAAATATAAATACATACATACAAATACATAAAGTAAATACATGTATATGTATTTTTTTTTCTTGCTGGGTATTTAATATGGGCAACATATTTGGATTTTTTATTAAAGTATAATTGACATACAATGTTAAATAAGTCTCAGGTATAGGACAGTGATTTGACAGTTCTATACATTACTCAATGCTCACCACGGTAACTGCAGCCACCATACAATGTTATGACAATATTATTGACTATATTCCCTACATGCTTTACTTTTTATCTCTGCAAATTATAACTGAAAATTTGGATACCTCCTAATTTTCTCTACCTATTTCACTCAGCCTCCCACCACCTTCCATCTGGCAACCACCAGATTGTTATCTGCATTTAGGAGTCTGATTCTGCCTTCTTGTCTGTTCATTTGTTTTGTTTTTTAGATTCCACATATAGGGGGTCTTTCTCTGAATTACTTCACTTAACATAATACCCTCTAGGTCACAAATGGCAAAATTTCATTCTTTTTAATGACTGAGTAGTCACATCACATCTTTATGCATTCATCTACCAAAAGATACAGGAAGGTTTTCTTTTTATAAGTAGGGAACATACTCAGAAAAAGCTTGAAAATTGCCAGACTACACATTGTTATAATCAAAGAAAAGGAGTATGACCCATGTGTCACCAAGACTTGGATGTGTAATGAAGAAAGTATGACTCTTCATGTAATGGTGTTGCTGTGTTAATATGTATTGTCTCCCTACACAGGCCCAGCACGGTGCTGAGCACTGTGCATACATCATCTCAGATAATCTTCAAAAAATCTAATGAATTGTTTCTACTTCAGCACCACTTTGCAGATGAAGAAACTGAGGCTTAGAGCAGTTACAGGGCTGCCCATAAAAGCTGTTTTGTAGAGTCATGTGTTCTCCTAAGTGGTATGTGTTTCCTGGGAAATGAGCCAGAAACAAAGAATTTCTAGACTGCCTCTTGATTAATAAATCCACTGGCCCTCCTACAATATTCCTTGGTTAAAAAAAAAAAAAAAACTTTCTAAACCACAGGACAGTGAAAGATGCACATAAATTCAATCAGCTAGAACAATCACTTTCCATACCTCCAGTCTAGGGAGAACATCATCAGCCTTGTCTAGGGAACTTCATTTCCCATCTAGACCTCAGAATCACAGGCAATAGCTAGGCAGGATTTCAGCCTCAGTGTGCCTCCAAAGCCAATCTGCCTGGTGGTAACATAAACCTTACTTTGTTTTCTTTTCTATCCTCAGAATTTTGTTTCATGTTCCAGCTTCTGCAAGACTGTTCTAGAACTAGTAAATGGTCTATGAATAGTAATTTATCTACAAAGAACTAATTTTGGACAATTACCAGGGGGACAAATTAAATTTCCCTCTGAGATTAATTTAATCACACTAATTTATTTTTCCTCCAGGGCATTTAGATGCATACAACATATAAAGGGTTCTAACTAGGTCCAAATAAAATGTTAACTTTTCTTTTGTGATATCTGAAAAGAGCAAAAATGCTCTTAAAATTACACAGGTTGAGAGAGAGGGAGACTTAGTATACACCTTCTCCAGAGAGCGAAGATACAAAAGAAAAGGAAGCCATACAAAAGAGAAAAAAAAAGAAATCAAAGGTTGTATTTCAGTGGGACCTTCATAGTCCCATAATGATTTGTTTGCTGATTTCTGCTTTACCAAAACTCTTCTGTGCCTCTTCCCTGTAGATCTGCCATCTGCAGGGAAGCAGGTCCTCAGCTTTGGCCTACTTGCCTATCTCATGCTAGAGCTTTAGAAGCCCTGGACAACCAGATTAGACATTTCTTTGAGGTGATATGGAGCTGGCTTTCTCGGGTCCATTTCCTGAACCATTTCCTGAGTCTTTCAACAACATAGGGCATATGAGTTGCTTTGTTTACTAGGACTAAAAATTAGACCACGTTCACACTGCTATGCCATCTGGGAACAAGGCCAAATTTCAGGCAAGACTTCAGCATTTATGACAATAACAAAGGCACAATGGAAAAGTCCAGTTAATGAGGAGACACCCATAATGAATTTCCCCGAAGGGCCAAGGGGTTATAATAACACACTACAAATAGTCTAATCCTTCCTAGAACTCTACTTCTTATAATAGGGTGCTATACAAATAACATCATGCAATTTTCTCCTGAACCCGTGGGAATCAGGTGAGAAGTGTATGTCTCTCTGAATTCCCATCTCCAGCAGGATGCAGGAGAAATTAGGACCCATGGCCAACTTATGGAAATGCCCTCCTACAACATCTCTACTTCTTGGTCTCCAGCCCATTCTCATCCAGAGTGGGACAATAAATCTAAATTTAGACAAACCCACATCACCTTTGTGATTTTTTGTATTTCGAATAATTTTTACTTGAGAGTAGAGTTGTTGAAAGGGAGGATAAAGGACCAGTTAGGACACAAGGGAAATAAAATTCTTTACATGGAATGGGAGAAGAGCGAGGCTTTAAAGTATTCTATAACTTAAAACACAACAGCAACACTTGATAAATAAATTGAAGTGCCAATCTCTTATTTTTTGTGATCACATCATCTACAAAGAGTTTAATGAATTTCCAGCAAATTTGGCAGTTTTTGCTTAGGATGTTCTGAGTTAGACAAAAACTGAATTTGCTTCAGGGAACTGGAAATGGGGCTCCCTGGTGACGTATATAAAAACAGACAGTTGTCTTGTAGGAGCTGACGGAGGTTCAGTAAGAAGCTCATGTGAGTGCTGAATAGAATAAGAGCTGCCATGATATGGAGAGAAAATGCACAGTGGGTTCAAATGTGAGTTTCTGATCAAAACTCACTAAGACAGATGTTCTAAGTCCCTGAACTGATTTGCAGCTGAGCTGCTCACAGAACAACTCTGAGTACTCCAGGAGGGGTTCCAGTGGGGATTTGTTTATTTAATAGTTTGTGATTCACCCAAGCATCACCAGGAGGCCAGCTAGGAGTAACAGTGAGTACAAAGAGCAGACCAGATCCTTTCCCCTGCTTTCTGAATGAACAAAGAAATGAATGAATGCATGCATGCGTGCACGGACAAAAGAAGGGCGGGCTCCTAGTTACATCACCCACACCTTCTCCACCATCTCATTCTACTTCCTTCACATTCCTCTTTCACAGCGCCTTCCTCTTAGACATTCCTCCTCCTGATTGACTCCATCGGGGGGAAGGGTTCAAAACATTCATCCAGACTCCTATGCAAGTGTGTTGGTTTAAGGGGTAAAAAATTTAAAAAAATAAAAAAAATAAAACCCAAAGAGGTTGGTGAGTTTGACAGAATAGAAATAGAATTGGGAGGCATTTCATGGGACTCGAAGTCTGTGCTCTGCAGGCCGGTGGTGATATAAGTAAGAAAGATGTGAAGGGGATGGAGGATGGGGAACGAGGGGTCGGACTATGGCACATGGCCTGAGGATTTTATGAGAAACGGGTTTTCCCAAATGGTTATTTTACTTCTAATAAGGAAGGAAAGGGTGTCAAATCTATTTTAGATATTATCTTCCCACAACAGTCCTTTCCAGGGAAACAATTTGCCTATATCCTCAGTAAAGAAAGTGACACTCAGAAAGGCTAAAACCGCTTGAAAAGGCCAAGCCAGTTATGGGCCACAGTACCCCCTCCCCAGGCTCCTAGGAAATATTCTGATTCCAAACCTGAAGAAGGGCCCACTGGACTCTGAGCGCCTTGAAGAAAAATACTGCTGAGTCTTGTTCACCCTTATGGACCTCACCGCCATCCCAGGCACACAGCAATTCCACAATAATTGTTGCTCTTTATAATTTTAAAAAATACTTTTAATTTTTCTTAATAATTGTGGTTAAATAAATGCATGTATAAATGAATAAAAACAGAGTCAACTGTAGCAGTCATTCAGGGAAGTCCTCTACCAAAAATATTTACATACCTATTATATGACTATATATTATAGGTCAACTCTTTGGGTCAAACACATTTTCTGGTCGTTTTCTCCCATTTTGACTCCATACCCAAAGAAGGATACATTAATTTCTAACCCTTCAGTGTGAAAAAGATTTCCTTCCTAATAGGAAAGATCTTGGAAACAAAAAGTTTTCAGGCAACTAGGTAGAGCTGGGAAGTAAGATATGGGGAGGGAAACTGGAGAGGTAAAGGTATGGCATATTCCAACCCTAAATAGCTTCACCTAAAAGCACTTTACTTACAATTGCATATACTTCAGGAAGAGACTAGATCACCAACATTGTATACCATCCACATGGTGAATTTAAACTGGATTTTGCATTTGTGAATAAGCCCCACTGTTTCTCTGAAAATGCTATTGAAATATGCCAGGTTTCTGTTGCAAAAATCACATGTTTTCAACATGTGCCCTCTTACTCATGACAGAGACAACTATTTTGACAGAGGCCATTATAAAGGAGAAGGAGGCAAAGAACAAGATATGGACAAGGATGAAAAGAAGGAAGGGAGTTAAGAAGGTAGACATGCCCAGAATGGCTAAAATTAACAAGTCAGGAAATGACAGTTGGCAAGGATGCGGAGAAAGGGGAACCCTCCTACACTTTTGGTGGGAATGCGAGCTGATGCGGCCACTCTGGAAAACAGCATGGAGGTTCCTCAAAAAATTGAAAATAGAGCTACCCTATGATGCAGCAATCGCACTACTGGGTATTTATCCTAAAGATACAAACGTAGTGATCTGAAGGGGCACGTGCACCCGAATGTTTATAGCAGTGATGTCCACAATAGCCAAACTATGGAAAGAACCTAGATGTCCATCAACAGATGAATGGATAAAGAAGATGTGGTATATATATACAATGGAATACTATGCAGCCATCAAAAGAAATGAAATCTTGCCATCTGCAACGACATGGATTGAACTAGAGGGTATTATGCTGAGTTAAATAAGTCAATCAGAGAAAGAAAATTATCATACGATCTCTCTGATATGAGCAATTTGAGAGGCAGGATGGGGGACTTGGGGAATAAGAAAGGAAAAAATGAAACAAGATGGGATCAGGAGGAAGACAAACCATAAGAGACTCTTCATCTCACAAAACAAACTGAGGGTTGCTGGGGGGAGGAAAGGTATGGAGAGGGTGCTTGAGTAATAGACATTGGGGAGAGTATGTGCTATGGTGAGTGCTGTTAAATGTGTAAGCCTGACAATTCACAGATCTGTACCCCTGGGACAAATAATACATTATATGTTAATTAAAATAATTAATAAAAAAAATTTTTAAAGACAGACATGTCTTAAAGAAAGGAATTACATGTAGACGATGACAAATCAAACTTCAAAATTTAAAATTCACAGATTAAGAAGATGCTCCTTGCAAGCCCCCTAGTTTCAGAAAGCTCAAGAGCTTCTTGAAGACATTTTCCAAAAAAATCTAAGTCATAGTCCCAAAAAAGAAACTAGTTAGTAGTACTTAGTGAATGCCTATGGTCCCAAGAAATAATTGAGTATTAGGAAAAAGTGAGGGCTTGGATTCCTCAATCTGCATGGTGACTCACCATTTTATTAGCTAAGTAACCTTGGAAAATTATCTCCTAGTCCCTGTAATCTTCAGTGTCCCCATCCATAAAATGTGGGTAATAATATCCACCATGCATGTGTGCATGTGAAGATTAACTGAGAACACATTTAAAGTATTAGCATTATGCCTGATAATTAAACACTTTTTTTTCCCCTCTTCACCTCTTTTGTTTTTGTTACAATCTTCAAAATCTTCATCTAACTAAAATGAGAACAGAGGATTGGTCTATTGCTTCTGAAACCCAAATGTGCATATGAATCCTTTGAGGGTTTTGTTAAAATGCAGGTTCTGACTCAATATTTAGGGAAGAGGGACTGAGATTCTGCATGTCTAAGAAGCTCCTGGTGAAGCCAGGGATGCTGGTCTGATATCTGTGAACCACACTTCAAGAAGCGAAGTATTAAATAACCTCTGAGAGTATTGATAAGCACAAATTTCTGTTATATAAGCAAGGCTGCATGTATTTTTCAAAAGGCTATGTAAATAATTAGATTACAAATCCAAAAACTCTGATTTGTGCACTATAGATTATGAACTTTCAAAAGAACACTTGATTTCACCAATAGACCATGGAGCTGAGTCATCACAAATAAATGCCTTGAAGACTTAGACTATAAAGACAAAATGTCCTTTTGGCTCAGCTGAAGATATTCTTCCAGACTTCTCCTTTAATCCTTCAAGAAAAATACACTGAATAAAAAGAAAAATCATTGGAAAAAATGGAGATTTTTTCACACATTTTCAATTTAAGCTCTTACAAATAGATCAGACCAAGCATTAGGTTGCAAAACACAGGACTATGGAGAAATTCCACAGGTATGTGAAAACAAGGGGAACATGGCAGGGTGAGGAGAAGAAATGGGAGTACAAGAAACCCTTTTATTAAAATGCTTAAGTGTAAAATGCAAAATACTGATCATTTGCACAGGCAAGAGCATATAGGCCCTATATGGCTTCAGGAATTTATTTGTAATTATTTGTTCATAAAACAAATTCAGATTATTCCTGATGTTAAAATACCTGAAGTATTGGTTTTCAGAAATTATATATATGTATATATTCACATTTGAATTAAAAAAAAAATTTCAACTACCTTTCAGACTCAAAAAACTTAATTCCAATATGTCCCAGGAGTACTTTTGAATGAGCTCATCATCATTTTCTTCATTCAGTTTAGGTTGAGATGGGCTAAAAGGTGACTGACATTTGACTTTTGGCCCAATAATTCCCCAAATTCAGACAGACCATTTTTATATAAATACAACATAGTATTTTAACATTCTTTCATAATTTTTAAAAGACATTACCAATACTACTTTAAGAAAATGATCCATCTGTTCTTAGAAAACTATCTTCCTTACCCATATATAGTGAAAATGCTAATTATAAGTCTAATACTATTCATTTTCATACTTAATATTGCAATGTCTTAAACTGCTATTTCATCCATGTATATAAAATACTCTCAAAATCTAAGGAGGCAGCAAACTCTTGAAGGGCTAAGAGTTGTTTTATACTTCAAGCCTCAAAAGTATTTAACAAAGTGACAAACACTCACTAATTACTCAATACAAGGCTGAAAACCCAACTGGAAAAAAATTCAAAATACATGAGGGGAAAAAGTAACTCCATTTACCAAAACAAAACATGAGCTAATATAATTGTTAGTAATTCACAAAACAAACCAGTAATTTCCAGTACAAAACCTAGAGAACCACTTTTACCAAAATAAGATAGGCACTGGCATAAATGCATATTTTTCACATTTTTAGCACAACATCTTCATGCAGTTTATTAACTTTACCATATCAGAGAGCAAGAGAGAAGAAAAAAAAAAGTCAAACCTTTCTTTAACTTATTTTCTCACCTAGAAAAGTCTGAACAATGTTGTCTCTGCAAAACATTATGAAGAAGTTCAGCCCATTTGTGCTTCTAACCTCAAAAATGTCTTGCGTAGAACAATGGCGTTTTTGTGGCATATGGGCTACAAGAGTATTTAAAATATTGCAACATGGAACTAAGTGGTTTGCAAGAATCATAGAAACAGGACTTAGAAAACAATCTAAAGTTCAATTATTTATTCCGCCCTTCTGTTTCCATATAGAAACCACCTAGCCAGCACTGTAACAACTTTAAAAAAAAAATTCTGCTTATTAAGATAAAAATCAATAATATACTTAAAAATTAGATTGGTAGCAAGGTTGGTTAACTATAAAGATTGGAAACTAGGTAAGTCAGAAATTCATAATGATTAATGGCCCAATGGCAACTCTAGGGAGGTATCTAGTGATAAGTTGTCCTCCACTGTGTTATACTCAATATTTTTATTACTAACTTAGAACAGTGATTCCCAATCCTGTTTGCTCGTTGGAATCACCCAGAAAGCTTAAAAAATATACCAGAGGTTGGACTCCACTTCCAGAGCTTTTGATTTAACTGGCCCATTGGATTAGGTATCAGTGAAGATACAGAAGACATGCTGTAAGTCTTCATATGAGACAATAATGAAAGGGATATTTAATGACAGAGGAAGTGGTATTTGTTGTGTGCCAAGTTCTATGACAAGCAAGATAAAGAGATAAATGTGACATAGTCTTTGTCCTTAATGATGAAAATGAGATTAGTAAGAGATTAAGAGGTGTCAGCCATCACCAAAAAGCTAGTGCTATCTTAGACTACTGTAATAATTCTTCTTCTACTTCAAGCTGCTCAAACAACTTCTAGAATATGTTGTTTGACTCTGGAACAACCCACTTTACAGAGTTGGTTATAGAAAAGCTGAAGCTCTTTACAGGGAAAAAGTGGGGTAGGAATTGCAGGTGACTATACTGGAGATAAGTCTAATCAATGAACCCAAGTTTGGTATTTTAAATACATTATCAGAAGGTTTATCATGTGAATCAGGAGACACGTTTGCTTGGCTTTGGCATTAGAAGAAATGCTAAACCAATAAATAATAGAGCAAGAGAAAATCGATTTGGCTCAACTGAAGGAAAAACTGCCTAATAATTAAAACTATCCAAAGACAGAGCCCCAGAGAAGTTCCAAATTCAGTCAATAAATACAAAGGTTGAAAATGGGTTATAGATAGAGTGACAGTCCCAGTGTAGGCCCATTGTCTTGGCAAAGTAACTAACAGGATCCCCTTTCATTCTCAAAAGTGATCTGGTTTAGAAGACAAATTATCTATTCTCCCTAGTTTGGGAACATCATCAGAATAATTAAAACTGAGCCAGATGGGACCCCACACTTCTCACCCTTTCCCACTAAAGAGAGTTGGTGAGTTGCCCTCTTGTAAGGGATATAAACAAAAATTGGGTATGCAGTTCGTGAGAATTCTGTAGAGGGAACGGGGTGGAAAAGCTTGAAAGGATAATTTCACCCTGAAATTCTATAATGAACTTAAGCTAACTTCCTTGCAGTACCAGAGAAGCCAGTTGGGTTTTTCCATTTGTATAAGGCAACTCTTTCCCTGCATTTTTTCAACCACTGGTGTGGAATGATGTCAGCATCTGCAACCTATCTGAAAGGCACCTGGATACCCATAGCCATGACATGAGCTTGCTTGTTTCACAGCAAGCTTCACAACCAAGGAGCATGAATGAAACCCAGAACAATTAGAGCTGCTGGAGAAGTCAAGGCACAGTACCAAGAGATATATATATCTCTGATCTAGATACAGGAATCTGATTGCTGTCCTGTGCTTTATTCCTCTAAGAACAGGCTCTCTAGTCAAGCAAGAACATTCTTACAGAGATGTATCACAGAGTTACAACTACAAACTTACCTACATGCACATATTCATGCAACACACATACATTTACACCCATACACGTAGAGCTCCTAAACAACTCCTAAGATCAATTTTAAAATATCTTCCAATATGATCTTCATGCCTAAATAGCTTACCTTTATAAGAAACTGTAGAAATAGCCACATACAAAATCCAATAATCTGACCACTGGCTTCATAATTGCAGACATGAATTTAAGACATTTTAAACACAAATGATTTGATTAATTTTCAAACTACAAAATGTAAAATATGATAATTGCCATCTTTTCATAATATGATTCACAGAACCACACTATTTGGTCCAATAAAGATAACTACAAAACAAGATAAAAACCACTTTGAAACCGTTGGGGTTGGTGGTTTTTCTGTTAACTTCTCAACTGTTACTGAACTTGCCCAATTTTATCCACATGATTGATTTATGGATAACTTTCATAAACCTTTTGCCAACAAAGGAAACTGCATTTGTGGTGCTCACTCCACACAGGAAGTTATTTCTCTTCCTGCGTCTTTTCATTTCTTGGTCTTGGTTTAAATTTATACCACTGTGTCCTCGCAATAATGAGCTCTAAGAGTCTACTGCCACAATTAGCTTATTTTAATTCTTCTAATTCCAATTATATATTGCTTGGAAACTTTTCAATTTCACATCATTGCAATGAAGAAAGTAAAATTTTAAAAAATCTGCTTTTACTTGGAATTTACTTCACAAACAGATGAAACAGAACAAGTTTTATGAGCACACGGAAATTATTTCAAGCCTGGAACAGGTAAATAACAAGCAAACATTTCAAAGTTTAACTGGAGTTTAATTAGATAAAGTTTAGAGTTTGATTGGATTCTTTAATTACTTTAATGCACCTTTTTAGAACATTTAGAAATGGGAATTCAGATGGTTAAACAAAAGATTAAAACAGACCAACCAAATTAAAGAAATAAGGAATCAGACAACTGCTTAGCCAAATAACACTATGTAAATAAAACATATGTCAAAGAGATAAAATATTTATACTTTTAAACTCTTAAGTCCAAAAAGAAAATGAAGTCCAAAAATTACCTTTTCTCCAAGTAGATTATTTATAAAGGAAAAAGTTTGGTCACATAGAACATGGAATAATTTACAAAGATATTAACAGCACACAGAACAGAAGACATTTTCAATGTCTGTTAAAAAAAAAAAAAAAGAAAAGAAAAAAAAACTACTGTTGCTATGGGAAAACCCCAATACAAAGCATAGCAACCAACAA
This sequence comes from Mustela nigripes, assembly GCF_022355385.1. Classification (NCBI taxonomy): domain Eukaryota; kingdom Metazoa; phylum Chordata; class Mammalia; order Carnivora; family Mustelidae; genus Mustela; species Mustela nigripes. The sequence continues at coordinate 68,008,341 of NC_081569.1, forward strand.
CCAGAAACCCATAACAAATGCAAGTTACTAGTACTTTCCACAACTAATTCCAACTTGTCACACTGCTTGTCATCATCTGTACTCTCCAGTTGGTGCCTAAATTGCTCTGGTAATCAGGCCTGCTGGTGAGGATCTAGGGCACTTCGGCATGCAACTATGCTGCTCAGGAAGAAAAGAAAGAGAAACCCAAATTTCCCGTCAGGCTGGGGATTAAAGCGGGATTCAGGTGCCCCACATGTTGATATCCCAAGTTTCCCCCTCAAAAAAATACTTAAGAGTTTTATCTTCCAATGGATTTGGATAGCCAAAATATGTGAGAAGAATTCATTCAAAAATGTACTTAATTTCGGCGAGTCTGAAAGCTTCTATACTACTTTTCTCCTTTTTATTGCAAATTATTAATTGAGTGGACTATAACTCCATGCCCTTATCTTTTGCATATTTTTTTCTGCCCTTTGACTTCCAAATCTCAACTTTTTAAAAAAAAAAAATTATACAGCTATTTTCTTTAGGTCCTCTAATCACGCCCTTCTTGATAAAGATGTTTTTCTTGGGGTGCCTGGGTGGCTCAGTGGGTTAAAGCCTCTGCCTTTGGCTCAGGTCATAATCTCAGGGTCCTGGGATTGAGCCCCACATTGGGCTCTCTGCTCAGCAGGGAGCCTTCTTCCCCCTCTGTCTCTGCCTGTCCCTCTGCCTACTTGTGATCTCTGTCTGTCAAATAAACAAATAAAACCTTTAAAAAAAAAAAAAAAAAGATTTTTTTCTTACCATAAGGAAGTTCCTCAAAAAAAAAAAAAAGAAATAAAAAAGAAATACCATATGGTCCAGTAATTCCAGTACTAGATTTTTACCAAAAAAAAATGAAAATACTATTCAAAAAGATATATGCATCTCTATGTTAATTGCAGCATTATTTAAAATAGCCAAGGTGTGGAAGCAGTCTAAATGTTCATGCACAAATAGAGAAGGAGGATGTGATATATATATACATACATACATATAGATATATACAACTGAGTATCGTGCAGCCGTAAAAAGAATCTTGCCATTTGCAACAGCGTGGAGGGATCTAGAAGGTATGACATTAAATGAAATAAATCAGACTGAGAGAGACAAATACTACATGATTGCACTCACATATGGAATCTAAAAAAAAACAAAACAAATGAAATAAAGAAACCAAAAGCAGAATGAGACCTATAGAGAGCAAAGTGATGACTGCGGGGGATGTGGGGGAAGGATGGGCAAAATGGGTGAAAGGAAGTGGGAGGTACAGGCTCCCAGGTGTGTAATAAGTCATGTGAGAAAAAGGTAAAGGCACAGGGAATATAGTAAATGGTATTGTTAATAGCACTGTACAGTGACAGATGGTAGCTACACTTGTGAGCATAGAGCTTTGTCCACTCACTATGTTGTCCACCTGAAACTAATGTAACATTGTGTGGCAACTATATTGAAGTTTAAAGATCTTTAAAAAAATAAAATAAAGGTGTTTTTCCTTAGTTCTTAACCTCATGAGCACCTAACATTAGATATGGTTATCCACCCCCAATTTCCTGAGAGACTCCTTTCTTCTGGCTTTCATCTCATTGTCTTCCCTTTGTTCTCCATCTCTGCTGCTCCCTGCTCTTTCTTGGGTTCCCCCTACCCCTAAGTAAATGTGGGTTTCTACCCCCATACCACACAGGTCAGCCATCACTCCTCAACAAATTCTACTTTTTTCCTAGCTTTAAGCATCTTCCTCTAACTGATATCTCTATTCTACAGCTGTAAGCCCACCCAGTTATTTTCTGTATTACCTGGGCATCCCCATTTGGATATCTAGTCTATTTTATCTGGAAGGCAAACAAAATTCTTTTTTCACTTTGTGACTCCTCAACTCCTGAGAGCCTATTACCTCATACTCAAATTTTTTTGAATAATCTCACCTACCTGAAGAATAATTTCCTATGACACACCCCTCACCCCCAATTAGGTCCAACTATGGGACTTTGCTCATTTCTCCCTTTTCTAATGTTGACATACAAACAAGGCTCACATCAATTCCCATTTTTTCTGGCAAGACTTCCTCAAACACTTTCCCTAACATTTACAAGCCACATCACACCATTAGGACTTAGCATTACTTTTCCTTGTTACCTATTACCAAGTTTGCTCTTATGGGTTAGCCTTCTGTCCTTGAGTAGATCATATATGCTCAGGTAGAGAGCAGAACCTATATCCCCTGTCCTGGTAATCCCAGCAGCATTAAATTAAATTAAATTAAACTAAATGCATTGGCATTCTAAGATTTTAAGGCCTTCTGGCAGGTACTTTGGGACCCACAAAAACAGCCTGCTCATCTCAATTTCCTCATTTTTTCAATTGAAGTATAGTTGACATGAAATGTTACATTAGTTTCAGGTGTACAACACAGTGATTTGACAACTCTATAGGTTACACTATGCTTACCACAAGTGTAGTTCCCATCTGTCATCATACAATACCGTTATAACTCCATTGATCAAATTCCCTATGTAGTACCTTTCATCTCTGTGACTTACTCATTCCATACCACTTTCCTTGTGTATGTTAATGCCTTTGAGCTTTATATTCTTCTTGTACATAGTCTCAAATCTTCTTTGGAAAGTAAGTCAGTCAACAAACATGCATGTTTCTGGCTTAGAGCAGGCACATTGTGAGTATACTGAATTTTGAAAGTCATTTTTATTTCTATAAAAACAAACAGGGGCACCTCTGTGGCTCAGTCATTTAAGCATCTGACTCTTAGTTTCCGCTCAGGTCATGATCTCAAGTGTCATGGGATCAAGCCCCCCTCAGGCTCCATGCTTAGAGGAGAGTCTGCTTGAGATTCTCTTTCTCCCTCCCCATCTGCCCCACCCCACTGTCCTGCACATGAGTGCACATGTCCCCTCTCTCTCCCTCTCAAATAAATAAATAAACCTTGGGGTGGGGGGTGAGGAATGGACAGTGAACCTTCAGTTTCACTCCTACATATAGGAACACAAAGTTTTACTGTTATACCAGCCTGGTCTCAGAAACACAGACACACCACTGTAATGTGGCCCTAAAGAGGTCCTTGTAACCTCAGTCAAGCTCACATACCCAGAAGAATGGTGAGCCATATTTTTCTACTCCACTCTTAACCACCTAAGAGAAAAAAAAAAAAAAAGTGGAAACATATAAAACCCTGTATAAATGGGTGGGAGGAAAAAAGTTTGTTTCGAAGGGAGTCTTGGTCATGTCATTGTAGCACTAACAGCTGAGAGAGCCAAGTTGTCACACTAATGAACACTCTTTGGAAAATCCAAATCATCATTGCTCTAGCAAGCACAAAAAAATCACAAGACCAACAGCAAATTCCATCCAACAACCATGATATTGACAAGACATTTTAAGATTCTAGGAGTAAGTCAGGGTATCAAAATTGCTATTTTTGGATGGAAGGTTTTCTGTATAAGCATGCAAAACTATTTGGTCACATTTTCACCAACTTATCTAAGCCTGCACAATTCCTAAATGGGTTCAACAATTTAGTTCAAAAAAAAAATCTTTTGGAACTTCTACTCTACATTTGTGCATAAAATACATACAGATATTAAGCATCCAGCTTGACTGAAGCTTCTAAGTTTGAGGCAGGATAACTTCCTCATGACTCAAATGAGTTCATCTGCCTTCTCAAATTCTGTTGAATTTGAGAACTGAATGAAGATGGTATGTGCCTGTGCTTTTTTAAAAAAGAAAAAGAAGAACCAGTGAGAAAACCAATGTTTTCCAATGTCATTTCTTTATTTTTAAACAAAATCAGAAAATAGCCATAATTAATCTAACACTTTTTCCTGACTTTTTTGACATCAACACATCTTAATAGAACTACAACTGTTTTCACAGCTTCCACCATTCACTTTGAACTCCTTTTAATAGGGATAATGGGTCTGGATGCTTGGCTCACTTTCACAATTTTTCTAACATTTTTAACATTAACATATTTTAATGCAACCACTGTTTTCATTACTAGCATTATTCATTCCTATTATTAACCAGGAAAACTTTGAACTCCTTTCTAATGAGAATAATAATTCCAGCACTTGGCCGGCTCTCCCTACACTCTCCAGTCCTGCTTTGCTGTACACGTCTGAACAGTCCAAAATCCTGTTTGTAATTTTATGTTTTCTACCTTCCAGTTTTCGCAATATCATGTCTAATTTACCAATTAATTTCACCTAGAATCATTAACCTTGCCTTTTGTTATCTCTTAAAAGCACTTTGATCATTTTTTAAGCCTATGCTGTATCCTATAACGTGCCTTGAAGCTTTAGGCTTCATTAATAAATTAAGGTTCTCCAGGTATTGAAATACCTTCCTTCAGCCTTCAAACAGAAACGTTTGCTTGGCCAGGCTTAGGGCTTATGGAAATCACACCATTTATCTGAGCTTTGTGTAAATTTTTCTCCCAAGTTCTCATTTACAAATGCTAAGGGTAAGATTTAAGGTCATTCTCAGACTCCCATTTATAAAATTTTTTATCTGATTTATTTGCCTTTGTCTCCAGAGTACAAATATTTTATAAGTAGATATGTGAGGAAAAGGAGAAGAGATTTAGGAACTTTGGGATTGGTCAAAACAACAGCATGGCATCATGGGAAAAACATGCTTTGGAATCTGGCCAATCTGAATTAGAATTCCAGCTTCACCACCTATTAGTTCTGGAAATGGAGACCCACTTCATTTTGCTTGGTTTTGTGGCCTGGTATGGAGCTGGGCAAACCAAACATCTGGTATGTAGCTGGACACATAGCTGTAAGAATGGGAGTCACTATCTAACTATGTGACCTTACCAAGTCACTTGAGTAAGATCTCTGTGTCTCAATGTTTTTACACACAGATAATATAAGTGCTCTGAAATAATATAAGTGCTCTTATTTATAGAATTGTGGTAAGGTTAAATAAGTTTAATATAGTAGAGTGCTTAGCTCAATGCTTTTCATATGGTGTGCTTTACATACTCCAGGTGTGTATTAGTTATTAGTACCACTATCTTTATTACTATCTCTGTTAGTCATGGATCTACCCATCAATATCCATGCCAAAAGTGTCAGGTCAATTTCCTAACCTTGTCAAATGCTTTGTACAGAGCAGGTAAATACCTCAATGAGGTACAGATAAATACCTCCTTGAATAATTTTCATTTCCACATGGCTTACTTGACAGGGCTGGGAGGGGGTCTCTATAACCACAATCATTTACATACACTGTTAGTCTGGTTTCTCTAACCCTTGCACCATCAGCAACTTCAACACCTTCAGTATCACAGAACTGCTAATTTTTCAGCATGCAAAACAGCTTCTACTACTTTAGCCAATTTTTCAGCGTCTTCCTAACGTTGCTATTACCACTATCTTATTCTATCTGATGCTTCAGATAGGGAATCAATAATTTATTGTGACTACTTGCCCACCACCTTGTTAGTTTTAAGAGAAAATCCGTATAAAATGTTTAGCACAGGGCCTGGTGCACAGCAGGAGATATGTATATATGCAGGTATATTTGCTAGTCTTGCTATTATCAAATATTTTATATAATCTTTAATAAATGGTCCTATGAGGAAACACCCTATTTCACAGATGAAATAACTGATAATTAGAAGCAAATTGAGTTCACAAGTTAGCAAATGAGAAAGGTTTCAAACTATGGTCTATTTTATCCTAAAACACTCTTTCTATGACATATGGGGGGACTTCACCAGTTGTCCTTGTATCTTTTTCGTAAAAAATTTCAGTTTATTCCCACTCTTTTTTAATGTTTAAGTGGGAATGTTGCTTTTTCAATTGTTAGCATTCCAAGTTTTGAGGTCTCTTCAAATCTACTTCCATTTGGTGTAACAGTTCTTTAAAGCTGGGCGAGGTTAAGCAAAAGGCACTAGGATTTCACCTTTCTTACAAATATATTCCATATAGCAAGTGGTTTAAAAGCCTTAAAACCAGACGTAGTCCCATCTCTACACAGAAAGCTCATAGGGTCATTGTGTGTTACTCTACTTTAATCCTTACAACAACTCTATGAAATTAGTACTTGTATCACCCCCAACTTGTAGCCAAATAGACTAGGACTGAGAATGGCCCCACAGTTCACCATATGGACAGCCATCCAGTTGGGAGTTCCCAAATCAAGACAATATCAGCTTTGTCTACTGGGGACCCATGCCCATTTATGGAGGCCTTCCTCATCCTTGAGCCATAGCAGTAATTAATAGACCAAGGATACCTGGGCCCCTCTCTGCTCTGCAGCCTCCCTTTCTCAACTCTTGTCCTTCTTGGTTTTGCCAGCTCATAATGCACTTTGTCCTTTCCTTTAAAGGTTGTTTCTTAGAGACCAAACTGCTTATATGATCTGCTACAGCCATAAAATATTGTTCTATCGTTTTGTTGTTAGGAAGCTCAAGAGAAAACACAGCTGCAGCCACAAATCTGTGTGCTTTTGTTCAATATCATGAAATCTCAAAAGAAAACCATCTCTGTATCATTGATGATCTGAAACCATCATGGCCAACTGTTAACATCTATTTAATCTGAGTGGTAGGCTTTCCTTATAGAGTTACTACTCACAGAATGAAAATACTTGTTACACACTAGAAAACAAGTAAACACAGCCATATACTTAAATGCATAATTACACCATAGCAGATTACTTATTACTGTTTTCCTTAAGGTCTTAAAATATACACATGTCTAGTCCTCTGATTTGGGGTTTGGTGGTCATGGCTTTCAAGAGTCATCCTTGACAGTTAAAGGACTAGCTATAGAAGGGATATAAAGGCATGGGGCCAATTCTGATGATGATGACAGAAGCCAAATAACTAAAAGCCACACAAAGTGGCATTAATCACCATGAGGAATTTTAGTCCCATTATTTAAGGCTAAGAAACATGTTCATTACCCTCCTGAGAAGGATTCCTTCTCCCAAGGGCAGACTTCTGTTAACCAAGTTTATAAGATTAACAAAGAAAATCAGAGTTCCAATATATTATTTTATAATGAGAAATCTGTCAAAGAGCCAGCATACTAATTCTTTGTCAGAAAACTTTCACTGATCAACAAATTATAATTAGATGATTAGCACAGTATGAGAAAAGAGGAATTGTTAGCTACCTTTGCTGAATATTTAATAGTACCAAGCTATAATAGACCAATGCATCCATCTCCATATATGAAAAATACCTGCCAATAAGAACAAAATGCTAAAAACTATCCATTGCTAGTGCCTAAATGGATACTGCCTAAGTTTGCCTGCCTTCAGAGTTATCAAAACCACCTTTGAATTGAGACTTTCTTTCATGAAATGTGCTGCTGTACTCGATCTTATAGTAGGTCTTACGAGGCAAATGTCACCCACAAAATCAATTCTATTAGTTATCTTTATTAGAGCTTATAAAAGATTCCATGTAGCAACTTAGGTTGAGTCATAGAAAGATGAGAAGATCTTTATGAGGGCCATCCTGTAATTCATGAAGTTGTTCATCAATGTATCACAAGTTCCTAGAACAGTGCCAGTGACTTAATAGATAATATTTCTAATAAAAATGCAAAAAATCCTCATTTAAAATTTTTTAAAAAGTAGTTCAGTATAAACTTGAATCCCATACATTTTAACTAATCATCACTTCTCACTTGATAAACACAATCATTCAGGACCTGGAAACTCTGTCCTACACGTACTTCTCCAAATTCAGCCTGAGTTACTTACAGAAAATCCCCCAAAGCTATTTATCACCCATCAGCCAATACCACCACTTTTATCACCAAGAATTACCCATGAGGGTAACCATAGAGGCCCATGTTTATATTTTCCTATGTGTTCTAGTGGCCAAATCAGCACCAAAATGAAATAAACATCACTTCTTTAGAAAGAAATTTTTTATCTTCTTCCTATATCAAAGGGCATACCAACCACTCTTACTGCAGGACAAAAATAAGTGTATAAATAATGTTAAAATCTGTATTTATAGAAATATACAGGACCCTGATACTAAAATGGGTCTAAACATAGTAAGTTTTTGGTGAAGTCATAAAGTTCTAGAAGGCATGAATTCAACTGTCCTTAAGGTAGAACCCATCCCAGCATGTATGCGCTGTGTATGTTTTACTCACTGCATACTGGAACTTTTCATTATATTCACGGTCATTTGCTTTCACGATCCGTTCCACTTCTAAAGAGAAAGAGAAATCAGGCTGAAATTAAATTTTTGACACGAAGAAACATATAACTCATTAAACTAATATCACTTAGGTTACTTTGATTGTCTCAAGGTTTCAAGAATTCTTTCCTTTAGAATTTGAAGAGCATTGGTTTTTTCCAGCCTAAATGCTGGAACATGTGTTGGAAAGTCCCAAAATGGAAAGCTGAAATGTGTCTCATAGTAATTCTGATGCCAGCCATAAAACAAAACATTATGTGTCTCCAATTTCTACATCCCTTTAGCTCCACAAAGACCCTTTCTCTTAACTCCAAGTAGTTCCTAAAGGAGAAGGCTGCTGAAAGTCAAACACCACCTGGGAAGAGATTATTTTTTTCCCTACAAAGTGAAAAAATACAATATAGCCAAACAGAACCATAATGAAGGGACCGGTGTAGTTACTGACCTTATGGTCACTGAGCAAAGGTGATATTTCTAAACAACCCAGGCATAGTGAGAGTAACTGCACATCACCAGGAGATGGAAACTTGCCCTTTGCTGGAAGTAGCTTAAATAATATCTTCGGGAAACAAATGCAAACACCAGTACAAAAAAAAAAAAAAATAAAAGAACAACAAACTCAAAGATTATGATGGTGCATAAATTAAAATTTGCAGAGGGAAAGAAGAGACAGTGCTCCCCAGAAACACTAGCAGAATACATGTTTGTAGTAGAAGTAGCAAGTTCTTGCTCCGTTTTACTGAATTCAGAGTTGACAAAGGAGTAATGATGGAAAAATGAAAGCTATTGGATGAAGACCAGCAAAAAATTTACCAGATGTCAATGTTGAACATTCATGATGAGTGACTTGATCATTTCACCTGGGATTCTCTTAATCTCACAGTTCTCCACCTGGGTAAGTGATAGATGGTAAAAAAGTATAGGGATAGTGATAAGAGTCCAAGTTTGGAGAAGGTACATACAACCACAGAATTAAAGAAGACTGGAAGATAGAAAGTAACTTAGAGTCATATATTAGGGATGGGGGAAGGAAGAGCAAGGGGAAAGCAAAGAGAAGAAGAGCTAAAAGTAGAAGTGAGAGGACAAGAAACAGGAGGTGAAGAGGGGAAGAAAGAAAGGAATATATTTTATCCCCATCACCATCCTCCAAACACCAGGCACCGTGGCTTGTAAGAGTTGACTATTTTTTTCCTAAAAGTCCCAGAGGAATGCTAATGTCTCCACAGTCTCTTTGGTTCAAGTCTCAAGTATGACGTTGTGTTCACTTCTGAAAACTGCTCTGACAAATGACACCCTGTCTTTGGTTATAGCTGAGTTTCTACCTTTGCAGAATGTGTGTCTGACATCCACCTACATGGCTCTCTTCTTACCTATTACCTATGTATTACCTATGTATTAAAGTCAGTGCTCTGTGACTGCTCATGTTTTCAAGGCTAGCTCCCCTAATTTCTGGTAAGAATGATATTGGACTGATGGCCACAGCTAACTAACCACACTGAGTGGGCTTGCCCCTAACATATACAACTCTGAAATCCAAAACTCATGCAGAAGCAACCTCGTAACCAAGCATCCCTCAAATGAAATATTTCAAACCTTGACTATAAAGATACATTCCTCCCCTTCTTACTGGATCCCTAACAAAAAGCAAAAATATCAAAGCCCAAAATGGTATTTTGGAGGGTGAGGGTACTTAAGAAGCTTGGACAATTTGTTTATAAACATTCCTACCTTAACACAGGCATAGTAAAACTGCTGAGAGGAAAACAACAGATGTTATTAGGAGGGTGAAGGTTGGGAGGACTCTTCTGCAGGGCAAAGGTCAACCTGGCCCACCTAGCATCCTGCTTATAATGTAAAGATTAGCTTTAGCTATAAGTCAAAACTTTGATATGTTAATTTGTATTTATTCAATTGCCTTTAGTTTACATCATACACATTCAGATGATGATCATTTTTAAATTTCTCATTTATACAAAGCACATCCAGAGATAGAATTCTATAGTTCTGCAGCTAATTTTGTTCACTCCAAAAACCAGAATCTTGACTCCTGTCCAATGTCTCCATGTAAGCACCCTCCCCAAGAACTATAACCCTTTCCCAAAGCAGCCAGAAGAGTAATTTCTATACTATGAAAGTTTGAATGTTCTTTTGGGTGTCCACATTGCTCTTGTCCCTTGAGACTTTGTTAGAGCCAGTAAATCCTCTTTTGGCTTCTAAATCATTATTATATCTTTGCTCTGCACTTCCAGTAGGTACAGTCCTTCTGAACAGAGTCTTTATTAATAAACCATGGCATATTTCCTATCCCCTCACTAAGCTCTGCAACATTCTGACTTTGTTCTACATCCCTACAGATTTCTGCCTTTAACTTAACTATGCTAAGCCAAGAACTAACAATCTTCCACGTGCTAGGACAGTGGGTAAGGGGATAGAAACCCCTCTTGGCAATAAGTCACATCCTATAAGGAAGGGAAGCTAAAAATGAATCCTCCATAAACAACTCCCATTGATAATTGCTCAGAGGTTCAATGACTTAATGCTCAATATTTCATTGGCATTGCAGGACCCTTCCAGCTATGAGAATACTGTAAGAAAAGTACCCACCAGGAGATTTAGGATCTACTAGAGTAAGCTCACTGTTACATAACTGTGATAACACTGAATTTGTGTGGTTCCAAAAAGAAGTAAAGTGATACACAGGATGTATAAAATATAGTGAGCCCACATCTGTTTTAAGTGAAGTTCAAAGACCTTCCAGTTCAAGAGAGCAAGCAAGTATGTCCTTCTACCTCACTTCCCATCCAGGTCTCACTAAAATAACAGCAATATGTTTTTTAAAAGAATAAAAACATAACAGTGCTGGAAAACAAGAGTAGAAGCTAGCAGATGTTCATAAATTTTAAAAATTCCGAGTGAAGCCCAGAGAAGTTCCAAATTCAGTCAATAAATACAAAGGTTTAAAATGTGCTATGGATAGGGTGACAGTACCAGTTTATGCATATTGTCTTGACAAAATAACTTCTCACTTTCAAAGTTGTCTTGGCTTAGAAGATAAATTATCTATGCATTCTAGTTTTGGGGTATCACCAGAATAATTAAAGAAAATTGAGCTAGCTGGGCCCCCCAAATACTCCTACCCTTGCTCATTAAAGAGATTAGGCAACATGCCTAGGGAGGAAACCAAGAATGGGTGTTCAGATCTAAGAAAGAAGAAGTTCTAAACCTCCACATCAGCTACAGGAGACTCAGGTCCTAGTAAACCCTGCCTTACTGAGGCAGCTGTGGAATTTGCCAGGCTATAGACTGAATGTTTATGGTCCCCCAAAATTTCTCTGTTGGAACATTCCCTATGAGATGATATTTGAGTGCCTTTGGGAGTGATTAGGTTATGAGGGTAGAGCCCTCATGAGTGGGATTAGTGCCCTTATAAAAGATGTCCCAGAGAGTCCCCTGCCCCTTGCATCATGTGAGGACACAGCAAGAAGACAGCCATCTATGAACCAGAAACCAGGCTCTCACCAGACACTAGACGCATTGACTCCTTGATCTCGGACTTCCCAATCTCCAGACCGTGATAAATAGATTTGTTGTTAATAAGTCACCCAGTTTATGGTATTCTGCTATAGCAGTGAGAAAAATCTAAGACATACAGAAAAACCTCCCTGCGAGCTGGCAACATCACCAGCCTTCCAATTTAAGGGAAAAGGCTAGCGAGGGGAAAGACCTTTGCAACAGCCTCTTATGTAAACACAAACCACTAACTGTAAGCCAGCAGATGTCTGAGAAAACTCAATACCACAAAAGACAACGATTCAAGAAGAAGAGATAATACTGAAAATGGATGGAGAAAATAGTTTTTATGCTGATTAGTACCTTGAAGTTATTCAAGATATGGCATTCATGAAGCAAGAACAAGCTGATAGGAACAAAGATACAACAAGAAAGAGTTCCTGGAAATTAAAACTACTTAATGGAAAAATAGATAGGATAGACAGAATGAAAAACAAAATTGAAGAAAGCTCTTAAAATACATAGCAAAATGAAAAAGAGGAGGAAGATGTGAAAAAGAACACTTACAAGAAGGGTACATAAACAATGGCTAAATAGAAATAATCAAATAAACAGAAGAAAATGTCCCTGCACCAGAGTTAAGAGCTGTCTTCAAAGTGAAAAAGCCACCAAGACCCAATCAGGATGAATGAAAAGGGACCCATGGTTATCTACAAAATTTTGAGCTCCAAAGACAAAGAAAGTATTTTAAAATTTCAAAAGAGAAAAAAAAATGGTTAGCCCTAGAGACCTAAGAATTGGACTAACATGAAAATTCTCATCAGGAGAAAGAAGGATAGAAGACAATGAAGTGATGCCTTCTAGTTTTAAGGAAAAATATGTTTGAGCTCAGAATTCTATACTCAGCCAAATAATCAATCAAGTGTGAAGGAGCAATAAGAACACTTTTTCAGACATCCAAGAGTGTTTACATACAAGATCATCTCCAAAACAATGACTCAAGAATGTAAAACAGGGTAATAGTTTAAATGTTAAAAATAAAGGGAGTCAAAGAAGATATAGAAGCAAGGATGATGACAACTAAAGTCAACAATGAAAATAAAACTACCTGATGTGATCACCTACATACCTGTTCTAAGTGAGCCACAAATTCTACAGAAAAAGGAAAGTCTTGTCTATTTCCATTTATTTCACAGCCTATATAGCAAAAATAAACCAGTTTCTCAGGAAAAGTACAATTATGTATTAATTCTTGGCTCAAACAATAATTTCTCTGAGAAGTCTTCATAAGGAAGTCATTGTTTGATACAAAGAACATAAAATGCGTTTTTAAGAGCTGTGTTTTGTAAAAATTCTAGAGATCTCATTCCAAACACAATTCAGAGGAGCCAATGCTAGAGTTTCGTACTCAGTCTCTACCTAGCTGATTAAATTCAGGCATGTATTTTAGGATATTTAGATGAATAAATAAGCTGCAAGTCCTTCCATAAATCACCCTCATTATTATTTCTCTCACCTGCACTTGTGCTAAATGCTAAATGACTGAGTTTCAAATAGAAATTCCTAAAAAAAAAAAAAAAAAAAATGCTGTGTTGCTAGCGGAGTACAAATTCTTGGGACAGAAAATCAAGCTGGTAATAGTGTTAACATTCCTTTGTGATAGCTGAGGAGCCTAACAAAGACATTTACCTAAATAGGAAGCTATCCTTCATCATTTCAACAAGTAAGGAGAAGAGCCATTAGCAGAGGTAGAATTGTCTTAGACACTTATTTTGAATCTACTCTAGAATACAGAAAAATAGGCATAGTAAAAAATAGGTAATTAAACCCACGAAGACCTCCTTCATACAGGATAATGGAAGTAGCCTCCACTTTCCAAAACTCAAAGGCCTGCATAATTTGATGCCTGCCTCAATCAAATAAAAGATCAATGAAGCAGTCCTAGAATGTTTATCTTTGAGCCATATGATTACTGTTACCTTATCCAAGATAACTAAATAAGGATACCTCATTTATTTTATGAAGTGGTCATTTAGAAAACAGTTAAATGTTAGGAAACATTTACCAAAAAGAGTAACCTTAGTTTTAGGATAAATGACAAGTAGTCTACCCTGTCCCTGCCTACAATAATTATCTGATCCTGCAGATGATAGGTTTCAGATAATAAAACCACATCCACTTATGTATGTACATATGCTTGTCTTTCCATTTGGAAGAAAGAGTTTCATCAAACACATCCAAGTGTTGGGGCAAGTGGGTGGCTCAATTGGTTAAGCATCTGCCTTTAGCTCAGGTCAAGATCCCAGGACAAGATCTCAGGGTCCTGAGATCAAGTCCAATGTTAGCATCTCCTTCTTCCTCTGCCCTTTTCCCTGCTCATGTTTTCTTTCTCTTTTACTATCTCACTCTCAAATAAAAATCTTTATAAAAAAGTTTTTAAAAAAATCCAAGTGTCATCCAATCACTAAAACACAAGTTTGAAAGACGGGAGGGATGTAATACAACCCTGCTGGAAATTTTTAACCTCAGTTAAGATGTTGTTCTTTGTTACCAAGACTTTGGGGACCCATTAAAAACGAGAATTTGATGACCAAGCATGCATAGAAGAGGAGGAGGTCTGGAGCTTTAAGCCAGAGGCCAGAGATCTTCCTTCTACCAACTATGCATGTAAGCATGTTTTAACTCATGACCTCTCCTTATCTGTAGTTCCTCAGAAAAATAATGCCACTTTGTGTTGACATCATTATATAAGAAAGTACATGGGGGCTTAAGTGGGTACGAGAAGAATAAATGAAAGAAGATGGGATTGGGAGGGAGACAAACCATAAGTGACTCTTAATCTCACAAAACAAACTGAGGGTTGCTGGGGGGAGGGGGTTTGGGAGAAGGGGGTGGTATTATGGACATTGGGGAGGGTATGTGTTTTGGTGAGTGCTGTGAAGTGTGTAAACCTGGTGATTCACAGACCTGTACCCCTGGGGATAAAAATATATGTTTATAAAAAATAAAAAATTATATTAAAAAAAAAAAGAAAGTACATGGAAAGCACTTTGCAAACAGAAAAAAATAATTAAAAAAACATTTTTCTAAAAAAAAAAAAAAACAAAAAGAGCAAGTAAGTGAGAAAAAAATCACCCAAATTTGGATAGTCAGTCTTAAATTGTATTATTATTTCTCAAACAGATCTGAAGTAATTTTCTAATTTTCTTAGTGGAAACTGGCAAATACCCATTGATTCTTCCCCAAGTTGTTGGAGGCAACACCCAACCCCTAATCTGGGCTCTTCTCCTTCATACTATAATAATTTAGACAAGATCCAGCTTCTATTTCCAGCAGGCATCTATGTCTTTTTTTCTCTTAGTTTTTCTATGAACAACTCCCAACACCTTAATATTTAAGACTAGTCAGTGAATTCAGTAGCTCTGTTAGAAGACCAAGAGTAAGAAGGAAGATTTAGGAGGCCTCCATTGGACCCATAAATGATCATAGCAAGTACAAATTCCTAATTAATGAACACAACTGTCTTTCTTCAATTAAATCCAGAGCATTTTGTCCTTCACCAAATGTGGTTTGGGAGACAGTCTTCAGGCAATTGGCTTTATATCCCCAAAATCATGAAATGATGAAGCACCACAAAAAATCTGGGGGCTCTGTATAAACCCTGATGACAGGAACTTGTACTTCCTCAACAAGGTTGGTCCCAATCCAAAAGCTGAAGAATGTCTCCAAACATGGAGTGTCATTTGGGGTTTGGGGTTGTTGGTTTTTTTGGGTTGGGTCAGAAGTCTCAGAAAAATACCCTCAAGCCAAATCAATAACTTAAGCTTTTTCCTTTCTGTATTTTCTTTCATTCTTCACAATCTGGTCTCGTGGTTGGGAGCCAAAGCAATTCATTAAAGACATGAGGAAAGAACAATGAGTGGGGAGAGCTTTAAAGAAAAGAGTTCCCCCACCCTCCAAGATTTCCTGATTTGACTCCAAAAGCACATTCTGATACAATTGAAAAATATGTGTCCTAAATCGGGGTTTCCTATTGAAACCCAGTGGTGACCTGCAGCTGCTGGGACTTATTGACATTTGAACAGCAAACTAAAGAGAATTGAAGCAAAAGAGAAAAATCTTCCCACAAATTTTTTTTATTCTTGTCCTGACAAAAGAGCTTGGAAACAGAGTTAGGGGATTCAAACAAATACTAAAAAGCCTTGGGTTTGTTTTCCTCTTGGCTGAGCCAATTTGCTCATCAGGTCCAGATATTTGGAAAATTTGATTTATTGGAAGCTCTATTCCTCCCATGGCTTACTATAGCTTCACAAAGAAACATAAAAATTTTTAACTAGTTCATTCTTCTTCCACCATGCACGAATTGGATTACATAAGTTACAAGTAAAAATCGATAAAATCTTCATATAAGTCTGCGGTATATTGCTTTCTGTAAGTATAGATTCCACAACTAGAGAGTTAAGAATTACCACAATATAATGTTAATAATAGCAGCTAGCATGTATTGAGCACTGGTTAAAAACTAGATACTTTGAGAACTGTTTGGCATACTTTATTTCATTATTCCTCAGAACAATCCAGGTACCAATAGGTATATGCTATTATTAGTTCCATTTTATAAATGAGGAAAAAAAGTCCTCACAAGATCATGCAATACAACCAGATTTCAAACACTGAGCTGCCTTCTTACGAAAGCAGTGTGAAAGAGATTTTGGGTATCAGGAGATGTTAAATGGCACTGTGCAGAGTTGACCGGGAAAATGCAAATTGCTGTGTGCCTGTATTCAGAGGTCAAGGAGAGGAAGAAGAGGACTCTGTTATTGAACGCCATGCTCCATGGTCTACCTCAAACACACACTCCCTCCCCATTAGCCTTGCAGCCCTGTGACCTCTCACATTCCACTGCTTCTAGGCTTCTCTCTGCTTCCTGGTAGAGGCTGCCTCCTCTTCTTGGAGCCTTTGGGCAATCCTTTCTGAGAAAACTCTCCCAAAACCCTGTTCAAAACTTACTGCTTTCTTTGCACCCTTTCTCATATGGGCCTAATGCTAGGCTATTGGGTTTTATTTCTATTCTTTTATAATTTAATTGTGTATAGCAAAAAAAAATGCATTTTTATGAACTGAGCCAGGATCAGAGTATTTTCTGTGAAGATGAAAAATAGCTGTATCTTCCTACAGCATTCCCTTTCAGAAAGAAAAATAAAATAAGGATCTATCCCAAGAATCACAAGAGCCTAGAAGAAGCTGGAGGACATTTAATTTTCCACTGTGAGACACATTCTGGCCACCCAAGGGAAAGCATGCCACCTGTCACCAAGTGAGAGCAAAGAACCCTAGGTAGAAAAGAAAGACACAGGACAAGGAAATCGAAAGACATCTCTTCCAATATCTCAGGGTTTGCACAGGAAGCTGTGTTTTTCAAAGCTTAAATTTGTTATTTTGAGATGAAGGGGGCTTATAAATTGGGTTTCTTTAGTACATATTGGTTTCTGTGCCTCGGACCCATGAATTCATGTGGCAATAAAAATCTGATCGAGCCAAGACAAGGGGATTTATTCCAGAAATATTCCAGAAATATTTAGGGATCTCCTTTGAGCAAGGCTCTCCTATAGACAGTGAAGAAAAAAATCAAGACAGCAATAGCCTTCGAGGGGTGAACATGTCCACAAATACCCACATAGCAGGGAAGCAGAGGAGATGCCCAGGAGCCATGGAAACCAGAGAAAAAGAAAGTCAGGTCCACAGGGGTGGAGAAAAGGCATAACCACCTATCTCAAGTAGCTCTGAAGGGAATTGATGCAGGTCAATACACACTGGGGAGTATGGTAGGTTGTTTTGCCAAGCTCCTTATCCATGCCATTTACTGAAAAAAGGAATTTGGTAAAGGTGGTCTGCCACCTAAGATAAAATATGGACTTTTCAAGAGGACATCTCCAGTTCCCCAACCCCGGTCTCTTCTAGCAAATAGTGGATCCCATGTGAAAAGACCAAAAGAAAAATTAGCAACCTCACTTTATTTACCTACTAGTGAAGCATGTGGAGAACATATGTTTTAGAAGAGACACAGTGGAGCCAGAACTTTGGGCAAAAAAGAAATCTGCCTACTTCCCACACTCCCCTCCCACTCTACCTTCTACACTCTGGTCCAAGTCATCCTTTCGCTGTCCTCCAGCCACTGCAATAGCCTGCCCTGGGCCTCCCAGCTTCCTCCCCTGGCCCCATAATCTATTTTTAATAGGGCAACCAGACTGATCCTTTTCCAATTGTATTTGTTTCCTATTGCTCTTCTAGCAAATCACCACAAGCTTATAACAACACAAATGTGTGGTCTTATTATTCTGGAAGTCAGAATTCTAAAAAACAGAGCTCACAGAGCTAAAAATCAAGGTGTTTTATCAGGACTGAGTTCCTTCTAAAAGCTGTAGGAGAGAATCCATTCCTTGCCTTTTCCAGCTTCTAGAAACTGCCCACATTCCTTGGCTCATGGCCACATCACTCTGACCTCTGTTTCTATGGTCATATCACCTTCTGACTCTCCTGCGTCCCTCTTATAATCACAGTGGACCTACCTGTATAATCCAGGGTACCCATCCTATCCCAAGATCCTTAAGCATATCTCCAAAATTTATTTTACCATGTAAGGGAATATATTCACAGGTTCCAAGGATTAAGACATGGACATATCTGGGGGAAGGGGCATTAATATGCCTACCACAAGAATCATCTTTTCTCTGCTCAAAACGTCCAATGCTGTGGCACCTCAAGAAACAAGCAGGTTCTTATAAAGGAATTCAGGGCCCTGCTTGATCTTCACACACTTACCCCATTACAACCACCAAAAGCCCATGGACAGTGAAGCTAATAAAGCTTAAGCTTCAGAGCACCTCACTAGCACTTTCATTCCAAAACCCTGGGAGTCACACTAGAAATGTGTTTGTCCAGGAAATCTTACTGTTTCCAACAACATGGATGGGCCTTGGTGGCATCATGCTAAGTATAATAACTCAGACTGAGAAAGACAAATACTATCTGATTTCACTTATACGTTAAATCGAAACAAACACAGAAAAAAGAGACCAGACCTCTTGTGGTTATGGGTCAGGGCAAGGAGAGGGAGGTACAAACTTCCAGTTATAAAATAAGTAAGTACCAGGGATATAATGTAAACATGATGACTGTACGATATATGTGGTATGATATACAGGAAAGATATTGAGAGATTTATTTTTTTTGAAATAAATCAAATGTACAATGTAACTTACATTTAATGTACAAGGTAACTTACTTATTATTTGATTTTGTTGACTAGCTTTCTTCCCCCCCACAAAATTGTAAGCTCCATACAGGTTGAAGTCTTTTTTTTTTTTCTTTTCAAAATCTGTTTTGCTCACAGCTGTATCTGAAACCTTTGGAACAGTTTCTGGCACATAATAGATATCCAGTCAATACTTATGAAATGGTTGGATTGATAGATAAACAAGCAAATAAATGAATGAACTACCACTCAAAGTTCTCATTATCATAAGACAACCAAAACTACCACAGTCAAACAAGATCATTCCAGCTAAAATAATTGAAACATGGTATTTTCATCAACTTATCCACCTTAAAGAATGTAAATTTACGATTCACAGTAAACAACTGCTGAATTATTAAGGGTACTTTTCTTTATAGAAAATACCATTTTGGGATTACTTCATAAGCTTTAAGATTTTATTTCACCATTGAAAGATTTCAAAGCATATTTCAAAGTTAAGCCCAGAAATAAAAATTATCATTTCCTTTAAATTAGGAAGCTCTATTTGAACAAATAGCAAACACAACATTACACAAGAACAAGGTCCAGCAGGGGACTATAATTCAAATAGCACTTACTAAAACTACTCAGAATAATAGCAATCACAGCTACAAATAAGAATTTGACATATGCCAGACACTGGCTCAAATACTAAATTAAGGAAGTATTCTAAGGTTTGGGTCCATGGCAGGGATCTGAAAGTATTTTTTTAAAATAAATGACTATAATTCTAGGGATAAAATTAAGGATTTTTCTTTTACAAAACCAAAGTATAACAAATAGAATATTATTGGGAATACTAAAGAAAGAAATGGAGAACTGGAACAAATGCATTTACAAATATGTTCTAAGTCCAATAAGTATATATGACACACAGTGTTCTAAGTATAATTTTATTATTCACTATAATGAGGTAGTTCATAATGGACTCATTTTTATGTATATGTCATGGCTAATATTTAAACCTATTCTAGCCAATAACACTGATTTATATATTCCTTAACCATTATTTTCTTATTCAATTCACTATTCTTTATTCCTTATTTATACTTCCTGATATATTCAAATACTCCTATAACTACTACAGAACAGTAATATTTAATGTATTCTCCTGGTAAGCTTATAAGACATTATTAAAAATGTGTTTTTAAGTTTCCCACTACAACAGTGTGAACTGTGTCAGGATCAACTCATCTGCTGAGAACTTTAAGAGCTAGATGACATATACAAAATGTTTGTAAATGTTTGTAAATGTTTGAAAATACATAGAACAAAATCAGACAGAACATGAAAGGCCAAGAACCAGCAAAGTACTGAGATAAACCTGATATTCTCGACCTTTCCCCTTAAGGTATTTTTTAATTCCTCAGCTTCCCAGAGGTGAGAGAAGACAACAATTAGAGTTCAGAACCTAGCAGGGAAGAGGAGCCTTGGTAACACTCGAGGTTTCTAGTTGACTTCTGAAGGACTGCGTTCTAGGAGTAAGAACTAACAAAATTAGATGATGCCTTATAAATACTGAAACCCAGACTCGTACTATCTCAGTGTCTGACTGTATCAAGATGATCTGTTCCTTCTCTAATTGTGTCTGAGAGGAAAAGTAAATTTTCCTCAAGGAAGATAACATTATCCAGATCCCCTACAATTTTTTCATAGGCAAGTTCTAGGTTTTAATAATAAATTAGTAAGTATGGCAGGGCACAATATCAAACTATCAAAAACCAAGAGAAAAATCTAGGAAATGGAAACTGACCTATATATGATCTAGATATTGGAACCATCATACATGGACTTTAAAATAATTGTAATTAACATGTACATTAGAATAGATGACAAAATACAAATTACCAAATTACACATAAAACAAAAAACAAAATGTATAGAATTTGAAAATACTACAAGTAAGCATTCAATATAGGAGTTTAACAGCACATTAGATACAGCAGAGGGAATAGTTGTAAATTAGTGATTAGAAAATATAAAAACTGTACAAGGAGGGAAGAAAAAAGTTGAAAATATCAGAAAAAAGCATAAGCACAGAGAGACGTGGTAAAAGTTCTATCAGATGTATAACTGGAGTCCCACAAAAGAGACCTGAGAGAATAGGAAGTAGTAACAATATTTGAGAATATTCTGAGAATTTTCCAAATTTCCCAAAGAAATCAAGGTGAAAAACTCAGAATCTCTATAAATTGCAAGCTTGTTAATTACAAAGAAAACCATACCTATGCCCAGAATAGTAAAAATGCTGAAAAACAAAAATTAAGTTTTTAAAATAGCCAGAAAACATATCACTTCAACAGAAGAATAACAAGAATGTCAGCTTACTTTTCTTTTTTTAATGTAATTTTATTTTTTCAGTGTTCCAGGATTCATTGTTTATTCACCACACCCAGTGCTCCATGCAATATGTGCCTTCCTTTAATACCCACCACTAGGCTCACACAACCCCCACCCTTTCCCCTCCAAAACCCTCAGTTTATAGACTGTCAGTTTACTTTTTAAAAGAACAAGTGGAGATCTGAATGTGACAGAATGGTACCTTTAAATTGCTAGAAGAAAAGACTACCAACCTGGAGTTCTATGCTCCATAAAAATATTTATCCACCCAGCCTGGGTGGCTCAATGGGTTAAAGCCTCTGCCTTCAGCTCAGGTCATGATCCCAGGGTCCTGGGATCAAGAGCTGCGCATCTGGCTCTCTGCTCAGCGGGGAGTCGGCTTCCCTTCCTCTCTCTCCGCCTGCCTCTCTGCCTAATTGTGATCTCTGTCAAATAAATAAATAAAATCTTTAAAAAACTTTTATCCAAATATAAATGCAAAATAAGGATCTTTTTCCTAATGAAAAGTGACTGAATTCACTACCATTAGTTCCACATTTTTTAAAAAATGAAAGGAAATCTTCAGGCAGAAGGAGAATTACTCTAGATAGAATCACAGAAATGCAGAAAAATGAAAAAAAAACTGAAATGTTGTAGGTAAAACTACACAAATAATGAACATGTTGACAATAACAACAAGTTATTTGTTACTGCTGTCTTGTTAGTTTTACAATACACAATGAATTAAATACATGATAACAATGGCACAGAAATAGATAAGGAAAGTTAAAATGCTCTAAATTGTTACATGGCTCACAAAGTAGTAAAAGTACTGACGTTAATCAAACAGTTATGTCACAATCCAAAAAATAACCACATAAAGAACATTAAAAGAATGCTAAGTAACGGGCGCCTGGGTGGCTCAGTGAGTTAAGCCACTGCCTTCGGCTCAGGTCATGATCTCGGGATCTCAGGATCATGACCTGAGCCGAAGGCAGAGGCTTTTAACCCGCTGAGCCACTCAGGCACCCCTCAAACTGTATTTTTTTAAAACCACAATATATCACATCTTAAATTTAAGACATTAAAGGGCTGAAAGTAAAAAGAAAAAATATGTAAACATTAATAAAAGGAAATCTGGTATCACTACACTAATACCAGATAAAGTAGACTTCAATATATAACAATTGCTAGAGATAAATAGGACCATTCCATAATAATAAAAGATCATTCTTCTAGGAACATATAACTCTAAATTTGTATACATCATAATGTAACCTAAAAATATATAAGGCAAAAACTGACAGAACTAAAAGGAGAAATAGACAAAGTTAAGAATATCTTCATAAACTAAAATATGGCTATAATGGTTAATTTTAATGTGTCAACTTGACTGGGCCATGAGGTGCCTAGATAGATAGTCAAACAACATTCCCCATGTGTTTGTGAGAATTCTAACACGAAAAAGACCTTTAAACATTTGATAACCTTTAATGCACATGGCAGAATAGATACTCTGTTGTTCCAAACATTCCCCATGTGTTTGTGAGAATCCTAACACGAAAAAGACCTTTAAACATTTGATAACCTTTAATGCACATGGCAGAATAGATACTCTGTTGTTCCAAACTACAGAACAGAAAGTAAACTCAAGGATGTGAAATTCTAGTTAATATGTAGAAAAATTTACTGTCCAGAGGATGATCTAGCTCTTACAGTACATGCTTGAACATGTTAGAGTAAGTAATCAAGGAAAATATTAAGCAACACTACAGGAATAAATTGTCAAGCTGGAAGAAAATTTGGACAAGATGATTTTGAAGACCCTCCTAATTTCCAGGTTTTATCATTCTATACAACCTGAAATTATATTAACAGAATGCTTAGATTAAAAGAGTACCAATTAGAAATAAGGTAGAATATTTAGGAAAGAGGACACGATGGACACCACAGATTTAAAAGTTATCTCCACAGAAATGAGTGGAAGCCATGACAGAAGAGCACTCCTCTGAGGAACACACTATACTGACAGAAGAGGACAGAGGACAGAACCAGGGGCAATTCCACCACTGAGGTCCAGTGAAGGAGACAGGGTCATAGCAGTCTGAGAAGGAAGAATTTCCACAAGAGTCGTGAAGACCAAGAAAAAAGAGTGTTCAAGAAGAGAATATATACCCCACCTCCAAATCCACAGAGAGGTAATAAAGGATGGTGTTGAGGAACAGCACCTTTAGAGAGTCTCCAGTGACTGGTGATTTTTTTTTTAATAGCAGCCCAAACTAGACTATATCCTGAGTAATAAAACACCAGATTGCTCAAAGCCTACATAATACCTCAAATAGAGCAGCACACAACTTTTGGAAGTATATGAGAGCCAGAAGAAATCTCTTTTTTAACACTTTCTATTTGTAACTGTACACAATGACTATGATAGCAAATTTTTAAGTATATAGTTTACTCTCTGTACAAAGGGGGAAAAAAAGACTTCTTTTTCAAAGAAATTTAAGCACAGCATAAAAATCTAGACCACAAGGTGGACTAAGAATAACAATGCTACCTCTTGCTTCCCTCCAAGTTGAAAAGCTGATGAACTAACAATGGGATAACTTGTGCCCTACAATACTTAGGATAAGAAATAAATATTCAATGTCTGGAATAATTATGTTTTGGCACAGAAATTTAGTAAAGTGAAATGAAATGGATTAGGCATTTCTCCTTCATCTGTAGTGGAACCAAATAAAATTTCCCATGTCTTGTTCCCTCTAGATACCAAAAAGTTATGAAAATGTGCAGGAGAACTAATTAGAGAATACTAACTCCAACGGTGCCTAGGTGGCTTATTCGGTTAAGCAGCTGCCTTTGGTTCAAGTCATGATCCCAGAGTCCTGGGATCTAGCCCCATATTGGGCTCCCTATTCAGCAGGGAGCTGGTTTCTCCCAAACCCCCGCCCCTGCTCATGTTCTCTCTTGCTCTCTGTCTCTCTCTCTCAAATAAATAAATTTTAAAAATCTTTATTAAAAAGAGGCAGAAAGAAAAGAAAATACTAACCTCAAAGTTTTAAGAGTTTTTGTAAAACTAGCACTGTCTTAGTATGTCACTGACTGGCAAGTACTGATTATCACTTCATTCT
Organism: Mustela nigripes; assembly: GCF_022355385.1. Lineage (NCBI taxonomy): Eukaryota > Metazoa > Chordata > Mammalia > Carnivora > Mustelidae > Mustela > Mustela nigripes. The sequence continues at coordinate 68,032,792 of NC_081569.1, forward strand.
AATGACCTCATTTTTGGTTTACTACAAAAAATAGAAGGTTTTGAAAAAATTATATCCATTTTTCTAAACAAATTATTGTATTAGAAACCAAGTTCAAGGGGGTGCCTGGGTGGCTCAGTGGGTTAAGCCCCTGCCTTCGGCTCAGGTCATGATCTCAGGATCCTGGGATCGAGACCCACATCAGGCTCCCTGGGAGCCTGCTTCCTGCCCCCACCCCCCGCCGCCTGCCTCTCTGCCTACTTGGGATCTCTGTCTGTAAAATAAATAAATAAATAAATCTTTAAAAAAAAAAAGAAGAAGAAGAAAGAAGAAAGAAACCAAATTCAAACAAAAATTAATACCTTCACAAGTATAATTGCAAAAGTACTTAATGAACTTTGGATTTGTTGTTTTTCCATAAGGAATAAACACAAGCAAAAATAACACTCCTTAAACACATACATTAATATACATGCACTTTTATATGCATTGATATGGTGCCTATAAGGGTAGGTTCCATCTTACATATCTTTTATATCACCATCTTCTACTGCAGGACCAACCCACTATCTAAGTAATATAAGCTCACAATAATGCCTAAGAAGCTGGAATATAAATTCCAACCAAAGAGCTATTTATTTTGTAAGCACAACAGATACATCACTTAGGGCCCATAATACTTTGAGGGACACAAAAATGTTTAAATTTTTATTTTAAGACCAGAAGAAAAAATGAATATAATAATGGATTCATAATAATAAACTTAACCTTATAATCTTATAAAGGTTGCATTTGTCTTTTTAACCACACAACTGTAAAATATACTTTAGTATTTTTTGGAGGAAGGGGTCAACAAATACCAATGATAGACATAATATGACCTACTCCACACCCGCATAAACATATGGAGGAATTCCCTGCGGAGTCATGTGTGCTAGGTCCACAACCTCCACATTTTGGAACCTGGAACAGCTTTAGCCAGTTTAAAGACAACCTGTAATTATCTACCTCTCTTCCTTCCCATGTTACCAAACTACATGAAATCTCATTTAAGAATTTTACACAAGAATAATTGTCTTCATAGACTTGGAAATGATTTGTCTTGGACCTCCCATATGACCTACATAGAAAGGACATTTACCAAGAACAGAGAACTTTGGAGAAGATAGTGCAGGAGAACCATAAGCTCACTTTGTCCCAGAGAAACAAATCAGGTAACACCCACATGAGTGTAAATAATCCAGAAACCATTAGAAGGCTGGCAGAACTGACTCTCCACAGCTAAATGCAGAGAGGAGGACACATCAAAGAGGATAGGAAAGGTAGAGGCATAGTCCGAACTTCGAAAGATCTATGGGACTATTCATGGAAGGGAAGGGACACCATGGGTGCAGAAACTGGAAAGAAACAGACTCTCACAACAGGCACTCCAGGTCCACAGAATTCCCATAACATTTGCCTTTGAAAACCAGAGGGGCATAATTTCTCAAGTTCTTATAATCAGCAAAGCATAACAACTGGAACTTAAAAATCAACCTGTTCCACTCTGTAGAGCATGGAGAGTCCCTACGCTAAAAGAGACAGCACAACAAACATCCCAAAGGACATACATAATCTGAAGTTTACAGGAACATGACTTGTTTACTAATCTCAGAAAATGTACTGGAGAAGCAGTAGTCCTTGGGAGACTTCTCAAGGAACACAGGAGCTGTTGGACACTAATTCCCTCCCCTCCCCTCAGCCTAGACACAGGGATCCCTACAGGAACCAGCATAGCACGAACACCTGCTATCTAGCTTGCTAACAGCTATGCCCTGCCACTGCATTCTCCAGGGTCCTGTCCCTTCAGCCAGGTTCTCACTCAAACCAGACCCAGACACAAATTTTGTTAACACCAGCACCCTAGCCCCAGCACTTCTGTGGATCTGCCCCTTCCAATATGTCCCTGGTCAGAACCCACCCAAATTGATGTCACAAACCTGGCAGTATGCAAGCAGCCCAAGAGGGGCTGGTAGCACTCCAAAGTAATTCCTGCCTCCAGGGAGAGGGGACAATAACCACACAGACCCTTTCAACTATGGCCCCAGGAAGACATGTGGTCTGATTACAGGCTCCACCCACAAACTTTTTGAGGGGACAATGAAGGGAAAGTGCTCTGCAGTTTGAAGCAATTCCATCTCTGGCAAATGCCTAGTCTAACGCAACTTAAGCCCATGGTAGCCCCAGCCTGACCCACTAACAACAGGAACCAAATCCTGCCCACTCCAGGCAAAGAGGGCCATTGCATTTGACTGGACTGAAGACAAATGTGGCTCAGCCACAAGAGAATGGTGCACACAATGCACATAGGAAATATCTCTGAAGCACTAGCTTCTGGTGAAGAAGGGACATTGCACTGGATAGCACTAAAGGACCTCTTCTTCATAATTTCACTACTTTCAAGAGCAGAAGATCTTGCTAACCTTCCTAACACATAGAAACAGACACAGAGAATTACATAAAATGAGGAGACAGAGGGGGCACCTGGGTGGCTCAGTGGGTTAAAGCCTCTGCCTTCGGCTCAGGTCATGATCCCAGGGTCCTGGGATCGAGCCCCACATCGGGCTTTCTGCTCAGCAGAGGGCCTGCTTCCCTTCCTCTCTCTCTGCCTGCCTCTCTGCCTACTTGTGATCTCTGTCTGTCAAATAAATAAATAAAATCTTTAAAAAAAAAAATGAGGAGACAGAGGAATATGCCCTCAATGAAACAACAGGGCAAAATCACAGCAAGAGACCTAAACAAAATGGAGATAAGTAATACACCTCATAGAGAATTTAAAGTAACGGTGACAAAGATACTCACTGGACCTGAGCAAAGACTGGAGGACTTCCCTGAGACCCTCAACTAAGAGAAAAAGAACTTTAAAAAGAACCAATCAGAGATGAAGAACTCAATAACTGAAATTAAAAATACATTAGATGGAACAAGAAAAAAAAAATACACTACATGGAATAAATAGTAGACTAAAGGAAGAAGAACAGATTATCTACCTAGAGGTCAGAGTAATGGAAAATAATCAAACTGAATAGAGGAGAGAAAAAATAATTTTAAAAAATCACAATAGACTTAAGGAACTCAGTCCCCATCAAGCATAATAATATTTGCAATATAGGGATACCAGAAGGAGAAGAGAGAGAAAAGGAGGAAGAATATTAATTTGAAGAAATAATACCTGAAAACTTCTCGTATCTGGGAAGGTAACAGAAATCCACCTGCACAGAGAGCCCCCAACAAAATCAACCCAAGGAGGCCCACACTAAGACACATAGTAATTCAAATGGCAAAAAATAGTGACAAGAAAACACTTGAAAAGCAGAAAGAGAAAAGAAAACAGTGACATACAAGGGAAACCCCAGAAAGCTATCAGCTGTTTTTTTGGCAGACACTTTGTAGGACAGAAGGAAGTGGCATGATACATTCAGTGATGAGAGGAAAAACAAACAAACAAACAAACAAAGAAAACAACAAAAAACTTCAGCTAAGAATTCTATGAAGCAAGACGATCATTCGGAATAGAAAGAAAGATAAAGGGGGCGCCTGGGTGGCTCAGTGGTTAAGCCACTGCCTTCGGCTCAGGTCATGATCTCAGGGTCCTGGGATCGAGTCCCGCATCAGGCTCTCTGCTCAGCAGGGAGCCTGCTTCCTCCTCTCTCTCTCTCTCTCTGCCTGTCTCTCTGCCTACTTGTGATTTCTCCCTGTCAAATAAATAAATAAAATCTTTAAAAAAAAAAAATCACGTTTAAAAAAAAAAAAAAGAAAGAAAGAAAGATAAAAAATTTCTCAAACAAAAACAAAGGAATTTATACCACTAACCCAGCCCTACAAGAAATGTTAAAGGGGACTCACTGTGTAGAAAGGAAAACCTCAAGTATGAGTGAGAGAAGTGGGAAATGCAAAAACAATAAAAAATAGGTGCATTTTTCAAAATCAGTCAAGAGATCACAAAATGAAAAGATAGAAATTATGACACCATGTATCTGAAACCTGAGCAGGAGGGTGGTGAAAAGACTAAAGAATGGGTTCACACTTAAGCAACCATCAACTATTATAGACCACTACAGGCATAAGATGTCATATATAACCTAACAGTAACCACAAAAAACTGATAATATATATGCAAAAAATAAGAGAAAGGAATCCAAGTATATCATTAAAGAAAAACAGCAAACTGTAAAAGAGAGCATGAAAAGAAAGGAACAGAAGAGAATTACAAAAACCACCATAAAACAACTAACAAAACAGAAATAAGTATATACATATCAATATTTACTTTGTAAATAGAATAAATGTTCCATTCTCACTGGTTTTATTCAACATAGTACTGCAAGTCCTAGCCACAGCAGTCAGGCAACATAAAGAAACAAAAGTCATCCAAAATGATAAGAAAGAGGAAAACTTTCCCTATTTGCATATAACATGATACTATATGTAGGAAACCCTAAAGACTCCACCAAAAAACTACTAGAGATGGAGCACCTGGGTAGCTCACTCCGACACTCAGTCAAGCAGCTGCCTTCAATCCCGGAGTGCTGGGATTGAGCCCCACATCAGACTCTCTGCTCAGAGTCTGCATCTCCTTCTGCACCCCCTTCACCCATGCTCATGTTCACGCACATTCTTTCCCTCAAATAAATAAAAATCTTTAAAAAACTACTAGAACCGATAAACAAATTCAATAAAGTCACAGGATTAAAAAATCAATAAACAGAAATATATTACATTTCTATCACTAACAATAAAGTAGCAGAAAGAGGAAGTAAGAAAACAGTCCCATTTATAATTGCACCAAAAATAATAAAATACTTAGGAATAAACTTAAACAGAGAGGTGAAAAACTTGTACTCTGGAAATTATTAAAATGTTCATGACAGAAATTGAATTTAACACAAATGAAAAGATATTCTTTTGTGTGTGAATATAAGAACAAATATTGTTAAATACTACCCAAAGCAACCTGCAAATTTAATGCAATCCCTATCAAAATGCCAAAAACATTTTTCACAGAACTAGAATAATCTTAATTTTGTACTGAAAGATCCTGAGTAGCCAAAGCAATCTTGAAAGAGAAGAACAAAACTGGAAGTATCAAACCCCAGATTTCAAGATACACAACGTGGGAGCAGCCACCTATATAAACCAATTAATAACAAAATCAAAGAAACACATCAACAATAATACAATAATAGTAGGGGACTTTAACACTCCCCTCACTGAAATGGACAGATCATCCAAGCAAA
>NC_081569.1:68043046-68049137 GCF_022355385.1 Mustela nigripes
GTATAGAATTGTTGAATCACTGTATCATACACCTGAAACTAATATAACACTGTATGTTAACTATACTGGAATTAATATTTTAAAAAAGCAAACAGAACATAGACCATAATTATAATGTTTAAACTATCTGGGTCAATTAGCTGGAATTTTTTGTACCTTAAAGAATGTGAGATTTATATGAATATGGTATTAACAAATAATAAAGCATATACAGGAGAAAATTATTATTTCCCCAGAACATCATGGTCAGCTTGTTGTATTTTCATATGTATCACCTATGGCCAAGCTTCCTGATGAGGTTGTAGAAGTTTATAAATGAAGTACACATTTGTTGAGGATATTCAATATCTCATTGAGGTAAAATATCATTTCATGATTTTTCCCCCTAACAACCCCAGGCTGCTTAGAAGTTCTCTAGTCTGGGTTCCCCTGACAAATACAGCACTTGTAGCAATGTTTAGCAAACTATTTTTAAGTTATCATTGTTACTATAAACTTAACAATTGTGTGAGGATACATACATTTTATTGGAATGTAAAAATCTACATTTTTACATGGTTGAAGGTTGGCACTTCCTAGCATATCACAGGGGCTTAAAATATTTGTTGACTGACTGCATAGCAAATGAGTAAGTTATACTAGTTCCCCAGTCTATGACGGAATCTATAGGAACTGATGTAATCCAAAGATGAGTCATTCCCTATCATGATGATGCTGATGGTGTGTCAGTTTTCTCTGAGAATCTGTCACAAAGCAGATATAGACCCACATATGTGGCCAAAACTTTTAGCTTCTTTACACAGCAATGACTAGTTATCTGTAAAATGAAATTCTGTATTAGGAAGACCAGAAAGTTGCATTCCTCATACAAACACTGTCAATAAAGTCATTTCCTATTACAAAGCAAATTCTTTTTTAAATTTTGGTGCCAAATCTATTTAGCAGTTGGACTAGACTTTTACTAAATTCTATATAATGAAAAACAGTTCTAAATTTAAAAGAAAATAAAGAGATTAAACGCCAAACAGACTGTATGAACATCTATTGGACATTGTACCAAGATTAAAAACCAGCTCTGAGAGATAAGATATTTTACAGGCAAATTGAGGAATTGAAAAATGGAATCTACTATGATTTATCAATGTTATATTCCTAGAATATAGTGACAATATTGTGTTTATACAGAATATCCTTGTTCTTAGAAGATTCTTCCAGGAATGCAAAGATGATTCATATCCACGAATCAACCATTATAACACACCACATTAATAAAATGAAGGATAAATATCATAGGATCATATGCAAATGCATGGAAAGCATTCAACAAAATTTTTCATTCATTCATGATAAAAACTGCAACAAAGTGGGTATAGAGGGCACATATCTCAACATGGTAAAGGCCATGTATAACAAACCCAGAGCTAACATCATCCTTAGTGGTGAAAAGCTGAAAATGTTTCCCCTAAGATCAGGAGCAAGACAAAGATGTCCACTCTTGCCACTTTTATTTAACATAATACTGGAAGTCCTAGTTACAACAATCAAATAAGGAAAAGAGATTAAATGCATCCAAATTGTTAAGGAAGAAATAGAATTGTCACTATTTGCAGATAACAATTTGATACAATTGGGATTGTATCAAACTAAAAGTCTTCTGCCCAGTGAAGAAAACCATTAACAAAATGAAAAGACAGGGATGCCTGCGTGGTGCTATTAAGCATCTGACTCTTGGTTTTGGCTCAGATACCAGAGTTGTGAGATCGAGCCCCAAGATCTGCTAAAGTTTCTCTCTTCCTCTCCCTCGAACCCTCCCCACCCCAGCTTGCTCTAAATTAATCTTGAAGAAAGAAAAGAAAGAGAAAAGAAAAGCAGGAAGGGAGGAAGGAAGGAAAAAAGAAAGACAGCCTACTGAATGGGAGAAGATATTTGTAAATGACGTATCTGGTAAGGGGTTAATATAAAGAACTCATACTACTCAAGATAAAAAAAAAAAATCAGATTAAAAACAGGAAGAGGACCTGAATAGACATTTTTCCAAAGAATATATACAGACAGCCAACAGACACTTGACAAGATGCTCAACATCACTAAGCATCAGGGAAGTGCAAATCAAAACCACAATGAGATATCACCTTACAACCATCAGAGTAGGTAGAATCAAAAAGACAAGAAATAAGAAGTGTTGGTGAGGATATGGAGAAAAGGGAACTCTCATGCATTGGTTGTGGGCAAGTAAATTAGTACCACCACTGTGAAAAATGGTACAGAGGTTTCACAAAAGATTAAAAATACCATATAATCCAGCAATCCCACCTCTGGTTATTTACCCCAAGAAAACAAAAACCCTAATTCAAAAAGATACATAAATTCCTATGTTTATTGCAGTATTACTCATACCCAAGGTGAAAGCAACCTAAGTGTCCACCAATAGATGAATGGATAAAGATACGCTACACACACACTCTCTCTCTCACAGAAATACTATTCAGCCATTAGAAAGAATGAAATCTTGTAATTTTGACAACAGGTGTGGGCCTAGAAGGTACTTAGTTTGGTGAAATAAGTCTGACAAAGACAAATACTGTATGATTTTACTTACATGTGGAATTTAAAAAACAAATGAATAAACAAAGCAAAATAGAAACAGACTCATAAATACAGAGAACAAACTGGTGGTTGCCAAGGGAAGTGGGGATGAGGAGATGGGCAAAACAGATGAAGAGGGTTAAAAAGTACAAACTTTGAAGAAGTCCAAGAATATAAAGTTTTGCATAGTGACTACAATAATATAATAACTTTGCATGATGATGGATGTCAATTATACTTATGATAAGCATTTCATAATATATATAAATATCAATTCACTATGATATACAACTGAAACTAATATTGTATGTCAACTATACTTCAATTAAAAATAATTTTTTAAAGGGCAGACAAGAATTTCGGGGTGATAGAAATGTTCTATATCTTGTTTTGGGATGGTAATTAGACCGGTATATACCACTGTCAAAATGCAAACAGAACAATTAAGATTTATGTGGGGTTTTATATATATATATATATATATATATATATATATATATATATAAATTACATGTTCACAAAATAAAATGAGGTGAAATTTTTTTTAGTTTTTATTTTTATTTATTTATTTGACAGAGACAGATCACAAGTAGACAGAGAGGTAGGCAGAGAGAGAGGGGGAAGGAGGCTCCCTGCTGAGCAGAGAGCCCGATGCGGGGCTCAATCCCAGTACCCTGGGATCATGACCTGAGCCAAAAACAGAGGCTTAACCCACTGGGCCACTCAGGTGCCCATAAAATGAAATGAAATTTTTAAAAGTAAAATAAAAATTAAGTCATGTTCACTTTATCATCTGAAGAGCTTACCAAGTGATTTCTTTTTACTGCAGAACATTATTGTATCTGTTTATGTTTCACCAGGTTTCACCAGTTGGCCTACATAGGAAACAAGAAAAGTATACAACATTAATATTTTTAAAATGTTCATTAACCACAAGCTTCTACCTTTTAACTTCTTCCTAGTCAAATCTAGATGACTAGGAGTCATTGGCACAATAATGCATAACAGATTCCACTTACCAGGTTTAAATTTAACTGGATAAAAATAACTCTACACAAAAGTAATCTATTTGTATTATATGCTATGTGAAACAACAGAAGATAAGCTCAAGTGTGCCATTCAATTTGGCATTAAAATTGAGCCAAAATTTTTTTAATTTACTTTTTTATAAACATATAATGTATTTTTAGCCCCAGGGGTACAGGTCTGTGAATCGCCAGGTTTACACACTTCACAGCACTCATCATAGCACATACCCTCCCCAATGTCCATAACCCCACCACCTTCTCTCCACCCCCCCCAGCAACCCTCAGTTTGTTTTGTGAGATTAAGAGTTTCTGATGGTTTGTCTCCCTCCAACTCCCATCTTGTTTCACTTATCTTTTCTTACCCTCAACCCCCCCACCACATTACATCTCCACTTCCTCATATCAGGGAGATCATATGATAGTTGTCTTTCTCTGATTGACTTACTTCGCTAAGCATAATACCCTCTAGTTCCATCCACGTTGTCGCAAATTGAGCCAAATTTTCGAATGCATCCCAAACACTACAAATCAGAGTATATCAGGGGTGAAGTTACAGTATCTGCTTTTTATTCAAGAGTCATTAGTTGACTCCTTCCCAAAGCTAGCACTGAGAAACACTGCTGAATCACAGGAGAGAGGCTGCCAGGTTCACACTTCAAAAATTTCCCTCCACTCATTCTGTGTAGAGTCTTCTCCAAGTATTTACCAAAAAAGCCAGAATAATGTCAATATCACCTTTCCATTTTTCCCTATGAAGGATCTAATTACGGTAAACTCTATTAGAAGATTTAGAATAAAGAAAGGGGCAAATGATTTCAAAGATTTAAAACCTGACAGATGTTAGAAATGAACTCAGGAACCTTTGCAAACCCATGAGAGGGTAGGCACATGCTCTTTCAGGCTGAAAGGGAAATGACTTACTCACTTCCTGCTCAAAGAAGGGCTGTGGCAGGATGCAGTGAACACACATAAAGAAGAAGTTGGTCATACAGAGACCAGAAGAGAGGAACAGTCAACGCTTCTAGTTTAGTAGTTACCAGAAAGGAGGATACAAAGGAAATTCATCAACTGCCACTGCTCCACTACAAATCTCTCGGAGTCTAAAAAGACTAAAACCATCCCTATTTTACCCTGTCGTGGCCCCAGATCCATGATTTCCTTCCCGCCACCTCCAGGAAAAGCAGCAACCTGCTGATGGCACAGCTACTCCTGAATGTGTCTGACAAACAGGACCACTGACACTTTGTGACACCTGCTGCTTTTCTAGGGACTGGTTACTAAAAATGATGAAACTGCACAAGAAAATGGGAGAACTGCAGCCAGGTGCTGCTAGAAAAGGGATAAGTCCTTAAATATTAAATATAATCCATCACTAACTCTTCTGTTTCTCCCCCCAATACTTTCTACCAACTGTGTTGCCCAAGATGAGCCCTCCCACCACCACCACAGCTCCAGGAATCTGGTTGTTTCTAGGAATGCTTGCCGATAAGTGAGTGCTTTTCCCTGCATTGTTCATAACAAGTTTCTCTGCTCCAGCCTTAGCCACCTATAGACCAGGGTCCATCCTGAATCAGAGTCATCTTTATAAAAGACAAATGGCATCCTGTCACACCCCTGATCAAAACCTTCCAATGACTTCCCATTGCCCTTAGAAAAAAAGATCAGGGCGCCTGGGTGACTCAGTGGGTTAAAGCCGCTGCCTTCGGCTCAGGTCATGGCCTCAGGGTCCTGGGATCGAGTCCCACATCAGGCTCTCTGCTCAGCAGGGAGCCTGCTTCCTTCTCTCTCTCTCTCTCTCTCTCTCTCTGCCTGCCTCTCCATCTACTTGTGATCTCTCTCTGTCAAATAAATAAATAAAATCTTTAGAATCTTTAGATAAAAAAAATCTTTAAAAATTAAAAAAAAAGAAGAATCTCAAATCAATAACATAAACTTCCACTTTGAGAAACTAGAAAAAATAGAGAAGCTAAATTCAAACCAAGCAGAAGGAAGGAAACAATAATGAATACAGCAAAATAAATAATATAGAAAAACAAAAGAAAAAAATTAACCAAACTAGGGGCGCCTGGGTGGCTCAGTGGGTTAAAGCCTCTGCCTTCAGCTCAGGTCATGATCTCGGGGTCCTGGGATCGAGCCCCACATTGGGCTCCCTACTCAGCAGGGAGCCTGCTTTCCCCTCTCTCTCTGCCTGCCTCTCTGCCTACTTGTGATCTCCTTGTCAGATAAATAAATAAAATCTTTAAAAAAAATCTTTAAAAATAAATAAAATCTTTAAAAAAAATCTTTAGGGGCGCCTGGGTAGCTCAGTGGGTTAAGCCACTGCCTTCAGCTCAGGTCATGATCTCAGGGTCCTGGGATCTAGTCCTGCATCAGGCTCTTTACTCAGTAGGGAGCCTGCTTCCCTCTCTCTCTCTCTCTCTCTCTCTCTCTGCCTGCCTCTCCATCTACTTGTGATCTCTCTCTGTCAAATAAATAAA
>NC_081569.1:68049147-68131495 GCF_022355385.1 Mustela nigripes
ATCTTTATAAAAAAAAAAAAAGAAAGAAAGAAAAAGAAAAAAAGATCAAATTCTAGCATGACCCCTTGGACCCTCCACAACCTGGTCCTTGCTCATTTTTCTAGCCTAATTTTCCATCGCTCTCTTCACTGCCCTCATGCCTCCTTGTACCCCATCATATCTATACTCCAGAAACACTCAGCTCAGCTTCTTTCCACCTGGGAGCCCACCCCATGCTCTTCACTCTGCCTATAACCACCTAACCCATCCAACCCCTTAACCTAACTCCCACTTGTATTTCCCATATCAATTCATATATTACTTCCTCTATGAGGCCTCTCTGATCCCCCAAATCAGAGATAGGGGCACCTGTGTGTGCTCTCATATAATCCAGAACTTCCCACAAGAGCCTCTATCACTCCAGAACATATCTGCCTATTATTATATTATATTGCCTATGTCCTCATTAGTCTACAAACTCCAGTAGGACAGTGACCTCATCTGTCTGGTTCACAGCTATATTTTCAGTACCTAATGCATGAACGGCATATAACTATGCTCAATAAATATTCGCTAAATGAAACAAGGAATGAGGTCGTTAATTTCTATTAGGAAAAGACCAAGGACTTTCACACATTAAAGGGCTCTTCCCTTTTTAAATCTTTTTGTAGTGAAGTATATACAATTAAATATTTATTCATGTAAGAGAAAGAGAGTGTGGAGGGAGAAGGAGAGAATCGTCAAGCCGACTCCCCACTGAGTGCAGAATCCAACATGATTCCATGTCCCTGAGATCACGACCTGAGCTGAAATCGAGAGTCAGACACTCAACCGACTGAGCCACCCAGGAACCCCTTTATTGAAGTATAATGAACATACAATGTTGTCCTAGTTTCAGGTGTACCACCTGAATCCAAGTATGGATTTGGCAATTATATACATTACTCAATGCTCACCACAATAAGTGTAAAGCCACTTCCCTTTTAGCAACTATCCCTTCCCAGGACCCAACCCCACATGCCAGAACGTCTTAGATCGTCCCAGCCTGGGAGCCACCATGCCTTTCTCATCTACTCCCTCCTTCTGGCCCATTCCCATCCTCTTTTTATACCCCCATCTGCAGCCAAGGAAAAACCTCAAGGATGAACATTTGCTTACCAGAGAAAGAGTACTGCACACAAACTAAAGAGCAACAGAAAGAAGAGAATTTTGCAAAGCTTGGAGAAGGAGAACAAAAGGAGGCACTACAGCTATTTAATAATAATTTTTAAAAGATACATTGAAAAGATTTTTTCTTTAGAGGTAAGGCCTTCCTGCAAGAAATAATAAGAATAGGGACACCTGGGTTGCTCAGCCGGTTGTGTCTGCCTTCAGCTCAGGTCGTGATCCCAGTGTCATGGCCGGTATGACAAATCGATCAGGGAACATGAGGGTAAGAGGACGGTGAAAAGAAATTAAGAGACAAAGAGATGGGGGCAGGAGGGACACTGAGGAGGATGTCCAACAGTGCCGATTTTATTCCACATCTTACAAGCATTTATAAGAGAGACCACAATAGGAGGAGTAATACATCAGTACCTAGTCAGATGACCACAAGTTTCTATAACAAGTTTACATTAACTACAAGCAAACCTCGTGATTCCAGGTAGTCTCAGCTAATGCCATTAGCAGGACAACCAACCAAGGAGTTGGTTATGGGAGGTACAGGAACAACAAGGACCTCTAAGAATTCATGACCCTGACCACATTGTTCCCTTCTGTAGGGAGAGTGTGTGGGAAGTCACGTAAGCGAGCACACGACACAGCACAGACCCTTTCTCAGTGTTACTCAACTTTTCTGTCCTTAACCTTGTGAAGGTGTCTGGACTTTGAAGGAGACACAAGTCAGGGCCTGGTTTGATCCTCGACTCCAACCATGCCATGGCCTCCAACATCCCAGAGTCCTGGGATCCGCCCTGCATGGGGCTCCCTGCGAGCTCTCTCCCTTTCTCTCTCAAAGTTTTCACATGAACAGATATTTCTCAAAGAAGACATCCAAATAAATGGCCAACAGACACATGAAAAAGTGCTCAACATCACTCGGCATCAGGGAAATACAAATCAAAACCACAGTGAGATACCACCTCACAGCAGTCAGAATGGCTAAAATTAACAAGTTAGGAAATGACAGATATTGGTTAGGATGCAGAGAAAGGGGAACTTTCTTACACTGTTGGTGGAAATGCAAGCTGGTGCAGCCACTCTAGAAAACAGTAAGAAGGTTCCTCAAAAAGTTGAAAATAGATCTACCCTATGACCCAGCAACTGCACTAGTGGATATTTACCCTAAAGATACAAATATCTGTATTTGTATTTAGTATTTAATATTTGTATTTAGTATTTATTTGCATTTATCTTTATTTAGTGATCAGAAGGGGCACATGCACCCTAATGTTTATAGCAGCAATGTCCACAATAGCCAAATTATGAGAAGAGCCTAGATGTCCATCAATAGATGAATGGATAAAGACGATGTGGTACATATCTACAATGAAATGATATGCAGCCATCAAGAAAAATGAGATCTTGCCATTTGCAACAAGGTGGATGGAACTAGAAGATATTACACTAAGCAAAATAAACCAATCAGAGAAAGACAATTATCATATGATTTCACTGATATGAGGAATTTGAGAAAGAAGACAGAGGATCATAGGGGAAGGGAGGGAAAAATGAAACAAGATGAAACCAGAGACGGAGACAAACCATAAGAGACTCTTTATCGGGAAACAAACTGAGAATTGCTGGAAGGAATGATGGTAGGAGGGATAGGGTGGCTGGGTGATGGACACTGGGGAGGGTATGTGCTCTGGTGAGTGCTGAGCATTGTGTAGACTGATGAATCACAGACCTGTACCCCTGAAACAAGTAATACATTATATGTTAATAATAAATAAATGATAAAATAAAGTCTTTAAAAATAATAAAATAAAATAAGTAAGTAATAATATGGTTAAATGTGTGTTTTTATCCAAGGACTCTTTGTTCTAAAAAACAGTCACAACGGATACAAAATGGGAGCAGGGAGAAGGATGAATGGATTCTGTGACATTGACATCTGAATCTGGTGGCCCCATCTGGCCAGACAGTTAAGGCTCATCTTGCAAGTTCTAAGCCAACTTGTTAGGGCCTTAAAATTCTCTCCTGAGACTAAGTCAACATGTGTTTTCATGGGCTCAGAGTCCCAGGAGCAGGTGAAAGGAAGAATGATTCTTTAAGCAAGAGGGCAAAAGGGACTCTACACCCTGACAGGTGGCAATTAGAATGTAGGCAGAAGAAAGAAATTCAATCTCTCAGGAATTTAATGAGAGTACTGGCCACTGGCCAACTTATTCTGTCTTCTTAATGGTTTGCTACATTGATTTGATGGATTAATACTAACAGACAACCACTTCAAAAGACAAATATATAATATAAATGTAACCAAAACATATATATCTATGATATCATCCCTTCCTCTCTTATTTTAGATACTTCTGCAAACACTTCTCATTTTAACAGCTCCTAAGCCAACAAACTACCTTTCTAAAACTACCTCTAAGCCATAGAGCTATTTCATGTTTTTAATTTCTCTAATATCATCTTCCAAAATGTCTTAAAAATTTTAAAGATACTGAGTTAAATTCATTTTATGAATTTTAGCTTTTTTCACTAAAAATCTTCTCCACTTTATAATTAATCCAGAGTGATATAATCACAATCATATAAATTAATATTTCTACAAGACTTGTGAAAGTTTTTCTTATTATTGACCCTATTCAAGTGTTTTCACTCACTAAGACATAAAGTTACAACAAAAAATTAAGAATTGACCTTCAGGCCCATGTTTTCTCCAATCCAGTATTTTCCTTGTAACAGGAACAATTTCAGGCATGCTTGATAGAGGATTCACATTAATGTAGCAGATTCTAGTTCAACTTTGAGGAAGTGAAATTTAGTGCTTTCATTCTTGGACATTTATCAACGCACCAAAGTACCCCAGCTGACACTCTAATTCTAAAAGATGTCAGAGTAAAGAAAAAACCATCTTTTGTTGAACTTTCAGACCAGCTAAGTTCCAAGAAAATAGAGTAGACAAATCAGGTGGGAGAAAAGGTTTGCTAATATGGAATCTACCTTTAGAAGTAGGAGCTTAAGATTCTGAAATTCAACCATTTCCAAATGCTGAACAAAAAGTATCTATATGAATACATTCCTTATGTTTTACATCACCCCAAAGTAGAGGAAATAGAAAAAGGAAAGCTGCTGATAGGTCTTACTTAATTCTTGGTTTCATCTTATGCAAGGGATTAAAATGGTGGCTTCCTTGTGTGAAAGTCATGGGGCAGGGGGTAATAAGAAAAAGAGTTATAGGGGCACCTGGGTGTCTCAGTCAGTTAAGTTAAGCTCAGGTAATGATCCCAGGGTCCTGAGATCGAGTGCCACGTTGAGCTCCCTGCTCAGCGGGTAAGTGTGCCTCTCCTGCTCCATTTACCTCTCCCCCTGTTCATGCTCTCTCTCCCGCCCTCTCTCGCTCTCAAATAAAAATATTTAGAAAAAGAAAAAAGAAAGAGGTATGGAAAAAGAGGAAGACAGAAAAAGGAATAGCTAATGGCTAAGTAACAGCAAAGAGCTTTTATGTCTATTAATTCATTTTTAAAGACAATGAGTGGTTTTCCTGAAAAGATTGAAGGTTATTTGCTTCCATAAGGTTTTTTATTTGTTTGTTTGTTTTTACATTTCCAGTTCATGTTTCAAATCTTGGTTACGAAAAATAATTCTTCTAATGGGAAAAGTAACAAAGTCAGAGAAAAGAAGGAGCTGGTTTCAGACACCTTGAGCCTGAAGGTGATAACAAGACATCCAAGTTAGAAATGTTACTTAAGCAGCTATATGCAGAAGAGAGCATACTGTCTGGAATATGATTTCACAAGGTCTCTACTTGTAATGGAAATGGGTACATCTGAATGCAGGTGACTCAACATTTTAAACAAAGGATTAAAATGGAGATTCCCTTTAATGATCTGAGGACATTCAACAATGAAGTTATTATAGTTAATTCCCCCTGCTCCAATTCCATGATCACCAAGCAACCTGCTGATAATAACTTGCCTTCCCACAAAAGTCTGTCTACAGGGAAAGAGTACACTAGCCTGCTGAAGTGAACATTCTGGTCCTCCTGACAGTTATATTACATGTTTTAAATTAATAAATTGTCATTCTTATTTTATACTACCAGTCTCCTGAGCTAATATTAGTCTAACTCAGAAACATAAATCTGTCTTTAGTATGCTGTTCAATTACAGTCCAAAATTTATAAGATAAACAACCCATTCTAGATGGAGTAAATTCACCAAGAGGCCTCCGAGAGAACAGCCATCCCAGTGACTTACTTAAGGGGCAGCAGGATGTGGTGGCTGGGAGCTAGCTTGTCCTTTGGAGTCAAGCAGACTAACCTTCAATTCCTACTTTTTCCACTAACTCGTTGCAGAATCCAGGCCTAATAAGCTCAGAACCTACTGGATGGACTGTTGGGGATGGTGGCACATGAGGAAAAGGCTCATTAGACATTAGTTATCTTGAAGGCAAGATAGTTCTTCTGAACTTTGTCAAAGTATCTAAATAAACATTTGGATGAAATGTCCTCATTTCACCCTAACTTTCTTCAAGACATTCTACAATAAAACAAAGGAGGTAAGTGTGAACGGATAATGAAACTTTAAAGAGGAGATGTGCTTGTGGTGGGGGCACAGCCCTGGGGATAAATTAAGGGGAGGGAAAAGAGTGAAAAGAGAAAGACTGAAAATACAAGGTAGAATGATAGAAAAACAAAGGAGGAGATCAGAAAAGAAAGGGGCAAGAAAGGAGCTGAGATAGTTGAGGAAAACACGGGACCAGTGGAAGCCAGGAAAGCAACATGGAGCAGATTCCTGGCAGATTCCTGGCAGCTTCTCCTTACTTACTTAGAGTGCTGCCCAGGTGAGCCCATCACTGCCTGTCTTCAAAGCAGAGTCTAGGAAGGAAGCAGAGTCCCCTCCTGGGGGAGGTCCTCTACTCCCTTTGAGCAGTGGGTTCTCTCCAGTTCTCAGGACTCAGGGAGAAGATGCGCCAAAGGGGAAAGGAGGTGCACAGCTTCAATAAGCGCATCCCTCACCCCTTGTGAGACCTCCCAACCTCTTCCCTCTCTTCTCTACTCTTTTCTGCTCTGCTTGCCTTCCTCATTCCCCAACTCCACTTTCTCTTCTTTTTTGGAAACACTGTACTATACAGGAGACACTTTTAGGAAAATAGATTCCAGTCCCAGCTCAACTAATTTCTATCTAGTGTTACTTTGGCCAAGTCACTTCCCCTTCCTAAGGCTCAATCCTGGAATCTGTAAAATAAGGAAAATAATGCCTTCCTTTTAGAGTTGTTGTAAGGGTAAATATACATCTGTATATGGTTCATTCCATAAAAATGTGTTCCCTTCTCTCCTCCCATTTGTCTTTTCTTCTACTCCCTCCCTTTTTTCCTCCTTCAATCTCCCAGTTTCCCTTCTCTGTTTTCTTAACTTTCCCTTATCTTTTTCAGTCAGGCACTTGCTTCCTAACCTAATTCACCTTGTCTCTGAAGAATACCCCAACTAAGAACGGAAGGGAAGGGGGCTGACCAGCAGGTAAAGCTTGAAAACCCTGCCTGCCTGAACCCTAGTGGCATCTGAGGATGGAAAGTTGGAGGGCAGGATTAGGGAACCAGCCCCTTCTCTCCTCCCTCTTCTGCCCTCCATCTTCTCTGATCCTACCCTTTTCCCGCTCCTTCTTCTGGCTCTGGGTTCCCAAAGCCAAAAAAGCAATAAGACCCAGGAAAGACATCCTGGTGCAGCAGGGAAGTCTCAGCCTTGAAAAGAATGCCTGAGCTTCTGTCTGCAAGTGTGCAATGTTGAATGTGATGTGTGGGTAGGAGGTACAGATAGTGTTTTAATCATATTCAGTGTCAGTGACAGATGTCAACAGCCACAGCACTTGTCAGTTGTCCGTAATGGACAAAAGTAGAAGTGAACAGAATATAAGGCTGTGTGTGTGTGTGTTGATCGTTGTACAGCCAAATTTATAAACAGCTTAGTATTTAGATATAATCACCATTCCCTGACAATAAATTATTGCATTTCCCATATAATGTATATTAGGTTGATTTTGTTGTGAGTTGTCATGTCAACACCACAGTCTGTTTATATTCTGTTAGGCATGCAGCTGTTACCCAGCCACAAGATTCTGAAGTGGTGGGAACCATGCTTCCCTTCCTCCTCTTGTTTATCCCCTGCTCACTTTCATCCTTGCTCTCCCCTCATTCCTTTCCCCTTTCTCGGTCTTCCCTAGCCTGCTCCTGCTGCTCCTCTAGTGCACTTTTGCCCTCATGCTGCCTTTCTCTCCCAAACATGCCTCACCCTGGCTTAGTCTTCTTCCTTCCCCTCTCACTTCCCTTTTCTTCCAACATTCTATCAGTCAGACAGCTGGGCTTGGTCCTACGAGCTCTGTAACCTCCAGCAAGTTCTCTCTTTTCTAAGCCCCGGGTTTCTCATCTGTAAAGGGACAATTAGAGTAACTCACAGGATCATTAGGCATGCCTACAAAAAAATTAACACAGTGCCTCCAGCTACAAAGTTAGGACTCAAGAAAGAAAGGTTTTTGGTTTTATATATATATATTTAAGTCTCCACAAGTAAAAAACCTCCTGTCAGGGGCATCTGGGTAGCTCATCAGTTGGGCATCTGCCTTCAGCTCAGGTCATGATCACAGGATCCTGGGATGGAGCCCCATTAGCCTGCCTCTCTCCCTCTGCCCCTCCCCACTGCTTGTGCTTTCTGTCAAATAAATAAAATCTTTTAAAAAAACAATCTGGGGCACCTGGGTGACTCAGTGGGTTAAGCCTCTGCCTGCCTTCGGCTCAGGTCATGATCTGCTCAGCAGGGAGCCTGCTTCCTTCTCTCTCTGCCTGCCTCTCTGCCTACTTGTGATCTCTCTCTCTCTCTGTCAAATAAATAAATAAAATCTTTAAAAAAAAAAAAAAAACAATCTGAGGGTTTTGAAGGGGCAGGGGGTGGGAGATTGGGGAGTCAGGTGGTGGGTATTATGGAGGACATGTATTGCATGGAGTACTAGGTGTGGTGCATAAACAATGAATTCTGTTACACTGAAAAGAAATTTAAAAGAAAAAAGAAAAATCAAAAAAAACTGTAAAATCTGAACATCAGTAGGGATGGCTCTCTATCATCAAACATTTATTGGGTACTTATTCTTTAAGATTTTTATTTATTTATTTATTTATTTATTTATCTATCTATTTAAGAGAGAATGTGAGGAGGGGGGTATTATAGAGAATCTTAAACAGACTCCGTGGACTGAGGGCAGAGCCTGATGCAGGGCTCAATCTCAAAACTCTGAGATCATGACCTGAGCTGAAACCAAGAGTCAGAATCTTAAGTGGCTGAGACACCCAGGTGCTCCAGCTAGATATCTATTCTATGTCAAACCTGGGTGGGTAGAGGGAGGCAAGTAACATTAGATCCTACCTCTGTCCTTTAAGTACCTCTAGTCTGGAAAAGATAAATACATAGATCTTTTGAATGGCTATGATGGAAGCAAGGACTGAGCATCATGGAAACAGAGGGAAGGGAGTCACCAAGCCTGCTTTGCAGAGTTAGCCAAGACGTTACAGGCAGTGATTCTGAATTGATCCCTTTGAAAAGGAAAGAAGAGTTTGCTCACTAAAATGAGGAAAGGTCAGGCAAAAGGTACAGCTTGTGGAAAGACAAAGTATTGTGAAAGGGAAAGGAAGGTTTGGGTAGCAGTGAAATTCATGGCAATGAGATTATAGGGGTCATGAAGCTGGCAAAGTAGATTAGAAATGGATTCTGAAAGAACCTAGATGTCCATCAACAGATGAATGAATAAAGAAGATGTGTATATATATACCATGGAATAATATGCAGGCATCAAAGGAAATGAAATCTTGCCATTTTCGACGATGTGGATGGAACTGGGGGTATTATGCTTAGCAAAAATAAGTCAATCGTGGGCGCCTAGGTGGCTCAGTGGGTTAAGCCACTGCCTTTGGCTCAGGTCATGATCTCAGGTCCTGGGATCGAGTCCCACATCGGGCTCTCTGTTCAGCAGGGAGCCTGCTTCCCTCTCTCTCTCTCTCTCTGCCTGCCTCTCCGTCTACTTGTGATCTCTTTCTATCAAATAAATAAATAAAATCTTAAAAAAAAATAAGTCAATCAAAGAAAGACAACTATCATATGATCTCCCTGATATGAGGAAGTAGAGATGCAACATGGGGGGGGGGGGGTTTGGAGAGTAGGAAAAGAATAAATGAAACAAGATGGGATTGGGAGGGAGACAAACCATAAGAAACTTTTAATGTCACAAAACAAATTGAGGGTTGCTGGGGGAAAGAGGAGAGGGGGAGGGCAGTAGAGTTATGGACATTGGGGAGGGTATGTGCTATGGTGAGTACTGTGAAGTGTATAAACCTGGTGATTCACAGACCTGTACCCCTGGGGCTGATAATTCATTATGTTTATAAAAAAATTTTTAAAAAATGGATTCTGAAACAAGTAATCATCTTCATCATTGTTGTCATCATCATCACTACCATTCACTGGGTACTTGGCCTTGTGCTAAGTACTTGACACATATCATCTCACTTAATCCTCACCAAAACTCTATAGGCAAGGACTATCATTGTCCTGATTTGAAAGATGATGAGATATAAGGCAGGGCTGTCTTCAAGACCCATGGTTCATGGTTCATGTGTTCATTACCATGGTTAATACCCATGGTAATGGGGAAGTGGAAAGTAGAAGAGGTCTCTCAGAGAAGGATATGGGTAGAATCCAGCCCCTCTTGTCCATGGCCATTGTACTCTGTGTCTCTCTATGCAAGCATAGGCTATCAGCACTTTTAGGAAGGTTACACTCACAACATGACCTGACATGGAAAGAACTGGAGGAGCAGTGACAACAGGCAAGTGAAGCTGGATTCTAAAAATAGTTCTGTGGTTGAATTGACCATTTTATAAATTGTCCATATGTTGAGGTGCAGAACAAAAAGGAGGAGGAGGAGGAGCCATTAAAATGACAAGTATAGCATGGAAGGGAGAAGAAAGAGAAAACAGAGAGGCAGAGATTGGGATGGGAGAACAATAATTTCAGTTTGAATACATTAGTCTTGAAATTTCTCTTGATTGTTAAAAATATCCTTAACACTGAAGAGAAAAAACAGATTTGTAGAGTTCGAATCGTCAACATCTATGAAAGCATTGAAGTCATGGGAAATGAATGATCTCACTCAGGAAGAATAAGAATTAAAAGAAGTGAGAGGACAGAGGGTGAGGATGAGTCAGTAAACAGTTGAGGAAGCCCTAGGGAACACTCAACTTCAAAAAAAAAGGGGGGGGGGGTCAGAGAAGGATATATTGAAATGAAATGCTCAGGCTTTCGTGCTGTGGTGTCTTCCTCTGGACATCTAGCACAGAGTCTACATGGGGTAGGTGTTCAACAAGCTGGAGTTGACCAAAGAAATGGAAGAGAGAGAAAGGAAAAAAAAAGTTCCAAAAATGCAATGACCAATATATTTAATATTTACATTTACTATTTAATCAGAAGTTAATATTTGAAAAATATTTAACATTGCTAAGAAGTCAAATAAGATTTTAGGCATGAGGAACACGTGGAGGTTACTATTTTCTTGGACATCTTTTTATGAGAAATCCTGAAAATACCAGCATCTACTTCTTATATATGCAATACAAGCATCTAGAATACATGCATTAACAAGATTTCTAAGAGAGCTACAATTTCTAATTTACTTTGAAAAAAGAGGTTAAGTCTTTTCCAACTAAATGAAAATTTCCAATTTACCAGGTAAGAACAAAATAAAATCCTCCCGTGCACAAACAAACAAACAAAAAATTCTCCAGGTGCACAAAAAATTACTTGACCCTTCATTTTAAAGACGCATGATAAAACAATATAAAAGCACAAGATGGATAAATATAGGTTTTTAAAAAATCACTCGGAATTTACATTTTGCAGTAAAGGCTAGCATAGAACACCCGAGCAAAGGTGATTTTCAGGGACAGATGCTCATAATTCCACACAGTCCTTTATTTTCCTCCTCTCAATTCTAATAAGCCTTCAGCCCCCAATTAAAATTTCTCACCAATTTCCTTTCTTCCCCAAACAGTGACCTGAGACGCTCTCATGATCAACCAAAGCTATAAGTATTGATTTCTCAAGTCAGACAAATCTCAGCACCAAAAACATACCACTCCAGCCTCAGAGAGTAGTTTAGTTAAAAAAACTGTTCATGTTCGGGCGCCTGGGTGGCTCAGTGGTTAAGCCGCTGCCTTTGGCTCAGGTCATGATCTCAGGGTCCTGGGATCGAGACCCGCATCGGGCTCTCTGCTCAGCAGGGAGCCGGCTTCCTCCTCTCTATCTCTCTCTGCCTGCCTCTCTGCCTACTTGTGATTTCTCTCTGTCAAAAAAATAAATAAAATCTTAAAAAAAAAAAAAAAAAAAAAAAAAAAAAAAGGAAAAAAAAAAAACTGTTCATGTTCAAAGCATGAATCAGTCATAGAATAAACAATACCTTGAACAGGGAAGCCAGATACAAATCCCTTAAAAAAAAAAAAAGAAATCAATTACTCCAACACCCACAAACAAAAAGAAATGAAGCTCACTGTTACTCCCATTGGCCATTTAATAGGTGGTACATGGCGCCTAGGTGGCTCCATCAGTTAAGCATCTGCCTTGGGCTCAGTTTATGATCCCAGGGTCCTGAGATCCAGCCTTGATTCAGCCTCCCCGCTCAGCAGGGAGCTTGCTTTTCCCTCTCCCACTCCCCCTGCTTGTGCTCTCAAATAAATAAAATCTTTATTTTTAGACTGTTTGCTAAACCTCAACCATACCCAAGATGAAAACAGCAAAACAAAAGAGCAACATAGAAAAGAGAAAGAGAAAGCTCCAGACAGCCCTGAGCAGACTCTCCTCTTGGCCTCACCAACCCTTGAATGCTCCCCACAGACTCACCTCAGACTGGACCTAACCCTCCCAAAAGGGAGGATTCAGGGAGATCAAACAGGTACCCACTCCATGACCAGGTCAATGAGAACAATGAGAAAAGCAAGGCTATTCTAAAAGCTCTAGCAATTACATAGAAAACAAACAGGGTCTCTAGGGGACATTCTTGAAAACCTGAGATCAACTCCCGGAAAAACACTCTTGACCACTTACCGCTACAGGAAGCTGCTAGATGGCAGATCAGAATCAGCATCTCATCAGAAAAAGAAGGCAGCTTTGTAGGAAAGCAGCTACCCTACCAGTGAAGACCTGGGAGAGAAAACCACTCCTTGGAAAAATACCAAAAGCCCAGAAGAGTCTCTCCTTCTAGAGTTGCCTGCTATCGCTGCCAGGGCAGAACTGGTTAATCCTGAAGAAACAAAAGGAAGCTCCCTAGAGGCGGGCTTCAGCAGGATGGCTTTCCTCTGTGGGAACCAAGAGTTCAGAAGGATGGAAGCAGATAACAGAAAGTCACAGTTACCACTTCTGCTTACCAAACTTTCATCAACCCTCAATGAGGAAAATAAGCAAACATCTTTAGAGTTCCCACCTGTTCTTCCCCAGAGATGAAGGAATTCACATTTTTAAAAAATCACTGGAAGGGGAGTTTTACTATCTTATGAATGAAAGCTAAGCACATGCAAGCAACATTTAATATGAAGAATGAAGACACTTTTTCCAAACATCCTTAAATTCAACTCAGAGTAAAGCAAACAATTAACCCCTGAAGGTGTCAAAAAATAAATGCACATTAGGAAATAGATTTAAAGTTTTTAGTTCAGAATCACTTTGAGCGGGTTCTTGTTTTTAAGATGGGATTAGATGAAAACAAAATATTTTGGTTTGTGTCTATTTTTAAAAGAAGAGATTATGTCTTCTTTTAAGTATGTCTAAACCCATTTATGGGTTTTCCGGAAGTTGCATCAGATTTGCAGTTAAGTACTAAAGCCAACTACATTTTTTAAATTTTTTTTCACATGTTTATTATTCATTATGCTCAGTTAGCCAGCATACAGTACATCATTTGTTTCTCATGTAATGTTCACCTATTCATTAGCTGTGTGTAGCACTCAATGCTCATCACAACACATGCCCTCCTTAATACCCATTGAAGGGAGGGGTGGTGGGGGATGGGGAAACCAAATACATTTTAATCATGTCTCTATAACCAGAGCAGGTTGATGGTCTGCACACATCAACTCCACTCTCCTGGAAGATCCTGGTGCTGAGCCCTCACACCTCTACAGAGAGCCAGATCAGAGAGAAAAAAGACTTTCCCTGCCAAGCCTCCCCAGTCCTAAGAAATTGCAGATTTCTTGAAATGAGAGTGATGGCTTTCTTTCTTGCATGGTAGAAAGAACAAAAAACAGCTCTTAAAAAGAAAGTAATCATTTCTTTATGATATTTAAAGTGAAAAACTCTTTAAAAATGTTTTCAAATCTAATTTCTATACCACTTTTTAACCTATTTTATTAGCAACTACTATAAGTTTGGTAATTCCCTTTGTTGAAGAAGATATAAGGAAATCAGCATCTTGGGGCACCTGGATGGCTCAGTGGGTTAAAGCCTCTGCCTTCGGCTCAGGTCATGATCCCAAGGTTCTGGGATCGAGCCTTGCATCGGGCTCTCTGCTCAGTGGGGAGCCTGCTTCATCCTCTCTGCCTACTTGTGATCTCTGTCTGTCCTATAAATAAATAAAATCCTTAAAAAGAGAGAGAGAGAGAAATCAGCATCTTCTATACTATTACTATAGAAGTTGGTAAATAATTTTTTATTTTTTTAAAGATTTTATTTATTTGACAAAGAGAGCACAAGTGGGGGGAATGGCATAGGGAGAGGGAGAAACAGACTCCCCACAGAGCAGGGACCACCCCCAACATGGGACTTCATCCCAGGACCCCAAGATCATGAGCTGGGCTGAAGGCAGACACTCAACCAACTAAGCCACGCAGGCACCCGAAAGTTGGTAAGATATTTTTAAAGGGAAACTAAGTAGTGTCTATCAAATATAGAAATGTGAATGTTTCCATCTCTTAGGAATTTACCTCACAGATGATCATAATCACATCTGGAGAAATGTTCATTATAGCACTGTCTGTGACAGGAAAAAAACTAAAAATGGCTTGAGAATAGAGGACTGGCCAAATAAGTGAAGGTACATCCATGTAAAGGAGGATTATGCAGCCATCAAGAGAGAGTAGAACTGAAGTGAAGGATCAGATGGCCTGGGTTCAGATCCGACTCCAGCAGAGACTAGCCAGGTGACTCTGAGCAAGTTCCCGCACCTCTCTTCATCTCGGTACTTCATCTATAGTAAGATGAAAATTACAGTACTTACCACAGAGAATTACTGTGACTAAGACAGTGCCTAAAGTACAGCAGATGCTCAATAAATATTAGTGAATACCAGTTAAAGAGGTAGGCCTCTTTTTTAATACTTTTTTAAAGATTTTATTTATTTGACAAAGATCACATGTAAGCAGAAAGGCAGGCAGAGAGTCGGAGGAGGAGGGAGCAGGCTCCCCACTGAACAGAGAGCCCAATGCAGGGCTTGATCCCAGGACCTTGAGATCATGACCTGAGCCAAAGGCAGAGGCTTAACCCACTGAGCCACCCAGGTGCCTCAAGAGGTACACCTCTATAAACAGACATGGAAAGATGTCCAAGATAGACTGTCAAGTAGAAAAGAGCTAGTTGCAAGAGTATGCATAGGATAATTCCATTCTATAAGATTTGTTTTAAAGATTTTATTTATTTATTTGACAGACAGAGATCACAAGTAGGCAGAGAGGCAGGCAGAGAGAGAGGAAGAGAAGCAGGCTCCCCACTGAGCAGAGAGCCCAATGCGGGGCTTGATCCCAGGACCCTGGGATCATGACCTGAGCCGAAGGCAGAGGCTTAACCCACTGAGCCACCCAGGCGCCCCTGTAAGATATTTTAAATGTGCTTGCCGTTGACTGCCTGCTTCTTCCCAGTAAAATAAAAGCTCCTTGAGAGTGGGGACTTCTGTTCACTGTTGTATCCCATTTCCATAACAGGCATTCAATTAAGAATTTGTTGACTGGATGAATAAAATTAGGAAGGATAAGCAGAAAGAAATTTTTAACAGTAGTTGCCTCCAAAAAAACGGTATGGGGGTAGAAGGGCTGGTGGGCCCTGGGAGAAATAGTTCATTGATTCTTAGAAAAGTACCATTTAAATTTTTTACAGTGTGTATGTCAACTAATAAAAATGGAGTTCTTAGAAGATAGTGTTTTTGTTTGCAGGGTGCATCTTAAGACCTATGGGTGTCCCCCTCTAACAAAGGACCAATGAGGGAGCAAGGGATGATCTCCCTACTATCTGATAAGTTAATGAGTCAGAAAGTAACTTATAAAAGAAGGAAGGCGTGGAGCTCTCCTTTTCTTCTTGGCCTTCTATTGAGCTTTCCAAAGTTAACCTTACAATCTCCAAGCCAGATCCTCTGTCCTAATCCATTAGGACCCCTCTCCTTTACTTAAACATCAACCATACTTCCCCACAATGGCATCTCTGCCCAGATCATCCTCTCTCCCTGAGAGACCTTTTCCTTCATCTTTTTACTCCCAAACCTGTCCATAAAGGATCGTTTTCTGATTCCCAGCATCTCTGGCCCCTCCCTCTTGGACACTGCTAGAGTCTAGGTTTGATATCATCCACTGGCACTTACTCTAAATGCCTGCTATCTCCCCTCCCAGTTTGAGATGAGGTCTGTAAGGATCGATTCTTTAGTTTTGCAACCACTTCTTTCTTCCATGCATGCTCTCTTTCCCTCCCTCCCATGCAGGCATGAAGTTCTATACTATATTAAAAAAAAAAAAAAAAGACTGCCACATTAAAGAGCTATGTGTGATTTTGTTCCATTTGCCCAAAAGTTTCTCATACCAAAAAGAAGTCACCAGCCCTGTCATTCTCCCTGAAATGTCAATACTAGGGATATCTTTCTTACGCTTCCTCAGTATATTCTTGTTACATGCTTCTGAAAGTTCTAAGTGGATTTAAAATGCTCTAGTTCTTCATGTACTAACTAGTCAGAACTGATTTTTGTTTCTAATTAAGACCACTGATGAAATGAGAAATCCTAATAGCAGAAGAAGGTGAGACAGAAGGGCTTACCACACTCACAGTGACTGCCTCACATTCACCTCAAACACAGAAGCTCTCATAATGCACCCACATGCATGGGCAAGGGGAGTTACTAGCAATGATTTCATATCATTTTGAAATATTCGTTTAAAAATGCAAGTATCTTGCCATTAAATACTCCCTGGCTGATAGATCTTGGGGTGCTTAAAAAAGGATTTTACCATTTCATAGAATTATGTACTTAAAATCACGGAGTATTACTTTACGTCCCAAAGCTCTTGACCCATCTCTGAAATCTAACACTACAGCAGCAGCTGCTGCTAGTCCTCAGCCAGGCTGTCTTATCACCCACATGTCACCTTGACTCTCTCCCTTACTTCATTCAGATCTGTGATCCAAGTCCCCAACACTGAGAGGCCCAGTCTGGACAGCCTACCTAAAACCATACACACACACACACACACACACACACACACACACACACACACCCGTCTCTCTCCATCCCTTCTCTTGCTTTATTTTTTCCTCCATAGGAAAACACACACCTATTATACAGCATATTTCCTCGTATATTGTCCAGTTCCCCCCACCAGACAGTCAGCTTTAGGAGAACAGGGACTTGGTCTTTGGATATACACCCAGGGCCTAGAACAATGTGCAGTAGGTGCTTGAGGGATGTTGTATAAACCAATGACAGTAATAGCATTGTTGTGTAGCTTTTGTTGCTTACTAAATACATATGCATCCTCCTCCAAAATTTGAGCTGCTCAGAAACAGAGCTCTTGTCTCTTTCTTGGTCATCACCAACAGTGCCCAGCAGATAGTAATTTATCAAATGAACTGGAGATGAAATCTAAACTATAGTTCTCTGTATGACACTTTCCATTTCTACTAGATTTCCATTTATAATGTGCCCTCAAGTTAATTTTTTTTAGCTCACCTTAATCTGTCAGTCCCCAAAGTAGTGCCAGGTGATGGACCTAATTTGAGTAGACTTTGTTACAGGCATAGAGTGGTTAGGGTCAGATTTCAGACTCCTTTGTAACTGCATCTTGCAGTATGAAATTCAGAGGTAGAAGAGAAACCTAGGGAAAAGGATGGAAATCTATAGCAAGTTGAAGATGAAGAAAGCAACCACTCACTATTTATGGCATGAACAGAAGAGATACACTTGCTCTGGATAACCTAAAAAGTATAGGGGAAAGGAGGGTTTAAAAACTCTGCTTTATTAATTTCATAAGTCATTCAGTAAAAGCCTGCTGTGTGATCTTAGTACAATTAACATACTCTGTATTATTTCAGTCTTTCAAAAGATTTGCCTTATAACCCAGTATGCAGACAATTATTAAAAAGATATGTTGTCTAGATGAATGGATAAAGAAGATGTGGTGCATATATATACCATGGAATACTATGCAGCCATCAAAAGAAACGAAATCTTGCCATTTGCGATGACTTGGATGGAACTAGAGGGTGTTATGCTGAGCGAAATAAGTCAATCAGAGAAAGACAACTATCATATGATCTCCCTGATTTGAGGAAGTTGAGAGGCAACGTGGGGGGTTTGGGGAAGGAAAAGAATAAATGAAACAAGATGGGATTAGGAGGGAGAGAAACCATAAGAAACTCTTAATCTCACAAAACAAACTGAGGGTTCCGGGGTGGGGGGTAGGGAAAGGGAGGTAGGGTTATAGACACTGGGGAAGGTATGTGCTATGGTGAGTGCTGTGAAGTGTAAACCTGGTGATTCACAGACCTGTACCCCTGGGGCTAATAATACATTATGTGTTAATAAAAAATTAATTAATTAATTTTAAAAGTGAAAATAAAAAAATATATGTTGTCTATATATCCACTTGGTCATGTTAATTAAAATTTTCATTTAAATCAGCTTATTCTACTATGGAGATTGATACATCTAAAATCTCCCATTATGTATAAATTGCTTATTCTTATTTCTGTCAAATTCTTTGCTTTATATTAAATCTATGTTATAGAGGATAAAAAAACTTATAGTTACTAATTTTATAGTCCATGTGTTAAAATTATGAAGTCTAATATTTTTATTATAAAATATAACCACTTTATCTTTTATACTGATTTGGCTTTAAATCTATTTCATCTAATTACAATAAAGCTATACTAGCTTTTCCTTTGGTTAAAAATACATAAATAAAAATTATACCACATCTTCTTGATCCATTCATCTGTTGATGGACATCTAGGTTCTTTCCATAGTTTGGCTATTGTGGACATTGCTGCTATAAACATTCGGGTACACGTGCCCCTTTGGATCACTACGTATATATACACAATGGAATACTATGCAGCCATCAAAAGAAATGAAATCTTGCCATTTGCAACAACATGGATGGAACTAGAGCATATCATGCTTAGTAAAATAAGTCAAGCGGAGAAAGACAACTATCATATGATCTCCCTGATATGAGGAAGTGGTGATGCAACATGGGGGCTTAAGTGGGTACGAGAAGAATAAATGAAAGAAAATGGGATTGGGAGGGAGACAAACCATAAGTGACTCTTAATCTCACAAAACAAACTGAGGGTTGCTGGGGGGAGGGGGTTTGGGAGAAGGGGGTGGGATTATGGACATTGGGGAGGGTATGTGCTTTGGTGAGTGCTGTGAAGTGTGTAAACCTGGTGATTCACAGACCTGTACCCCTGGGGATAAAAATATATGTTTATAAAAAATAAAAAATTAATTTAAAAAAATACATAAATAAAAATTAAAAAATAAAATAAAATGAAAGTTTTACTTTTTTCTACTTATAGATAAATACCAAAAGAACAGAAGCCAGAGGCTCAAACAGATACTTGTACACCAATATCCATAGCAAAATTATCCACAATAGCCAAAAGGTGAAAACAGTCCATACATCAATTGATGGATAAAGGGATACACAAAATATGGTATACAAATTCCATGGAATATCAGTCGGCCTTAAAAAGGAATGACATTCAGGACACCTGAGTGGCTCAGTTGGTTAACTGTTTGCCTTCAGCTCCAATGATGATCCGGGAGTTCCCAGATGGAGACTCAGATTGAGCAACCTGCTCAGTGGGGAGTCAGCTTCTCTCTCAGCCCCTCACCTGACTCAAGCTCCTTCTTGTGCACTCATACACACTCTTTCTCTCTCAAATAAATAAAATCTTTAAAAAAAAAAAAAGGAATGAAATGATCATACATGATGCAACATGGATAAACTTTGAACACATTATGCTAAGTGAAATAATCCAGAAACAAAAGGAAAATATTGTAATAATTCCACTTGTATGAGGTACCTAGCATAGGCAAAGAACAGAGGTTGCCAGGGGTGGGGAAGTGGGGAAATGGGAGGTATTGACTGGGTACAGAGTCCCAGACTGGGATGAAAATATTCCAGAGATGAACAGCGATGACAGTTACACAGCACTGTGAATGTATTTAACATTACTGAACTGTACACTTAAAAATAGCTAAAATGGTAAACGGTATATATTCCCACTAGGTAATATTACCTGACCAAGTCTTCATTTTTAATCTTCATTATGTAGCATATACATTGTCAGAACACTAGAAGTTCCATTTTCTTAAAAAACCTTATTTTCCCTTTAAAAATCTTACTTTTTAGAAATGTCCCTGTTTGTAATCTAGAGTTTCCAAATCTAGAGTTTCTCAATGATCACCTCAATTTGTCCTCACAACACTCTAATGAATTATGTTAACGGAATTTTGATTAAGTATCTGAGCACTTGAGAGAAATGTTTTTCCCAATTTACTCACCCTCTTACCTTGTCTTCCAACTTTGCACATATTTCATCAAAAGGAAGAGATGGAAATTTTTATATTTAATATGAAGCCATGCAGGTTTTCTAACCAGAATAAATAGCACCATATTTCTCAAATCAGGTAAGTCTAGCTCTACTGCCAACACAGCTAAGAGCCAACAAATTACCATTTTAGGTCAACAGATAAACCACCTATAACAACCAGGATGCCTGATCCAATGTTGTCATTCAACAAGGGCAAATACTTTGCTAGCCACTTTGTGTTCACACAAAGATGAACAAAATGTGATTGCTGCTCATGAGATACTTCTGTGCTGGAAAGAGTCAGACATGCAGATGAAAGGATTCTACAATAAAAAGGTGGAAAACAGGCTCTGCTATTGAGAATGGGACCACCAAGCAGATTTAGCCCCTTGTGTCAATTCAATCTAATCACAATGAAATGAACTAATTAAGGTTTCATCAATTCCCTGAAATTTAGCTCTTACAAGAGTTTCAGGAGTTTTTTGTTTGCTTGCTTTTAATGCCAAGAAAGGAAGTTTGAGCTGACTAAAATATCAAACCAAGCCTTGGTATCAACCTGAGCAGCAGAGAAGTAACTCTGGCCTAAAATTATGATTTGGACATATATAACAAAAAAGAAAACCAGAACAAAGTATTCCCTAATTTTGTAAATGCTTTCTTGAGCAATCCACCTGTTGTGAGCAGACTGGAGGGCCAATCTGAACCTACTGAAGGAACATCTCTTTGAGAGGGGCCCTTGAGTGTATGTTATGCACTAAAGCATGACAATTGCAGAGTACAAATGTCATACATATTACTTAACTTCTTTAAACTTTAGCTTCCTGAGCAACCTAAGTATCCATTGATAGATGAATGTATAAAGATGTGTGTGTATATGTGTGCATGTATATATATAATATATTATATATATTATAATACTATTTAGCCATAAAAAGGAATAAAATCTTGCCATTTCCAACAACATGGATAGACCTAGGTGTTATGATAAGTGAAATAAGTCAGACAGAAAAGGACAAATACTGTATGGTTTCACTGATGGAAATGTGGAATCTAAAAAAAAAAAAAAAAAAAACTAAAACTAAAAAATGAAGAGGCAAAACAAAACACAAACAGACTCATAAATACAAACTACAAACTGGTGGCTGCTGGGGGTGGAGGAGTATGCACAAAAATAGGTGAAGGTGATTAAGAGGTACAAACTTCCAGTTATAAAATAAGTAAGTCAGGGCACCTGGATAGCTCAGTGGTTTAAGGCCTCTGCCTTCAGCCCAAGTCATGGGCCCAGGGTCCTGGGATCGAGCCCCAGATCAGGCTCTCTGCTCAGCAGGTAGCCTGCTTCCGCCTGCTTCTCTACCTATTTGTGATCTCTGTCTGTCAAGTAAATAAATTAAAAATAAATAAATAAAATAATTCGTTAAAATGTACTATACAGGACAGGGAACACAGTCAATAACATTGTAATAACTTTGCTGATAGATGATGACTAGAGTGATCACAGTGGTGATTATTTCTTTGTGTATACAAATGTTGAATCTCTGTTATATATCTAAAACTAATATAATATCATTTAGAATGTCAACTACTGTTCAATAAAAAAAATAAAATAACTGTTTGCTTCCTGGTGATAAAATTGGGAAAATTAAAAACTGCTTATCAAGCTATTCATGAAGATTTAATGAGATATTCACTAAATGAATATTAAATTCATAAAAGAACAAGTGTGTGTGTAAGTTACATACGCAGTGATATAACAAGAAAAATACATAACCCAAAGCCTGTAATACAATTATTGCCCAGCAAAGGTCAATGTCCTCCCTGCTCTCTCCAGAATCTTCTCAAATGGCTACCACATTTCTTTCATCAGAAGAGAAGGAAGACCTCTGAGTTCTGAGCTATTCTACCTCTCCGGTTCTTTCCGTCCTGATACAACCATCTGCCTTCTCCTCTTCTGAGATAGTAGTTCCCAGGAATATTCTTTCTATATACCATAAAACAGCACAAGAAACAGACAGCTTTAAATGATTGATGAAATCAATCAGGAAAAACTGCAGTTTTAATATTTCCTTCCGGCACCCCAGAGGATTATTTAAGAACAAGGACAAGTTTCAGCCAGTGACAGAAGTACACTAAAAATGTTCCTGCTGACCACAACCTCCTCTCTTCAGTGCCTGAAACCTACTCACTTTCCACTCAGAAACAGTGTCACCAAACCTTGAAATCATACATACCTTTCTGGTCCTCAATATCTAGAAACAAAGAAGAATTTTCCAACCTCTTCTGGTTTCATGTACTATCTGGCACTCTCTGTGGTGTGTTTGGTTAAAGTTCACCAAGAGAAGGTAACCCAACTCCTCCCCCCATCCCCAACAATGACTTCCTCTTGGTTAGCCTTTTGTGTAAGAAAGTAGGTTTCCTTACATTGGCCAACATAAACGATTGACCCATCGCTGGTGGTACCATTTCCTATGTGGGACTTTCCATCTTTAATGAAAAGACTAACAGTTGAGTTAGTTATTATTCAACTAACTCACAAAAAAGAACAAAAAGAAAATCAGAAAATGCAAGAAGACATTTCTTTAGAAGTTAAATCCTGGATAAGGATGTAGATTTAGGAACAGAAGAGCTTCCTGCTCACTGTTTACATTTCATGAATTAAAAGTAAATTAAAGATAATATAAACATATCACTACATTAAAATTAAGCAGGTATAATTTCAAAAATAAAAAAACATAGCTAGCTGTCATCATCAAGACAGCATGGTACTGGCACAAAAACAGACACATAGATCAATGGAACAGAATAGAGAGCCCAGAAATAGACCCTCAACTCTATGGTCAACTAATTTTCGACAAAGCAGGAAAGAATGTCCAATGGAAAAAAGACAGCCTCTTCAATAAGTGGTGCTGGGAAAATTGGACAGCCACATGCAGAAAAATGAAATTGGACCATTTCCTTACACCACACACGAAAATAGACTCAAAATGGATGAAGGACCTCAATGTGAGAAAGGAATCCATCAAAATCCTTGAGGAGAACACAGGCAGCAACCTCTTCGACCTCAGCCGCAGCAACATCTTCCTAGGAACATCGCCAAAGGCAAAGGAAGCAAGGGCAAAAATGAACTATTGGGATTTCATCAAGATCAAAAGCTTTTGCACAGCAAAGCAAACAGTTAACAAAATCAAAAGACAACTGACAGAATGGGAGAAAATACTTGCAAACGACATATCAGATAAAGGACTAGTGTCCAAAATCTATAAAGAACTTAGCAAACTCAAAACCCAAAGAACAAATAATCCAATCAAGAAATGGGCAGAGGGGGCGCCTGGGTGGCTCAGTGGATTAAGCCGCTGCCTTCGGCTCAGGTCATGATCTCAGTGTCCTGGGATCGAGCCCCGCATCGGGCTCTTTGCTCAGCGGGAGCCTGCTTCCTCCTCTCTCTCTGCCTGACTCTCCGCCTACTTGTGATCTTTCTCTCTGTCAAATAAATTAATAAAATCTTTAAAAAAAAAAAAAAAAGAAATGGGCAGAGGACATGAACAGACATTTCTGCAAAGAAGACATCCAGATGGCCAACAGACACATGAAAAAGTGCTCCATATCACTTGGCATCAGGGAAATACAAATCAAAACCACAATGAGATATCACCTCACACCAGTCAGAATGGCTAAAATAAACAAGTCAGGAAATGACAGAGGCTGGCGAGGATGCGGAGAAAGGGGAACCCTCCTACACAGTTGGTGGGAATGCAAGCTGGTGCAGCCACTCTGGAAAACAGCATGGAGGTTCCTCAAAATGTTGAAAATAGAACTGCCCTATGACCCAGCAATTGCACTACTGGGTATCTACCCTAAAGATACAAACGTAGTGATCCAAAGGGGAAAGTGCACCCGAATGTTTATAGCAGCAATGTCCACAATAGCCAAACTATGGAAAGAACCTAGATGTCCATCAACAGATGAATGGATCAAGAAGATGTGGTATATATACACAATGGAATACTATGCAGCCATCAAAAGAAATGAAATCTTGCCATTTGCGACAACATGGATGGAACTAGAGCGTATCATGCTTAGCGAAATAAGTCAAGCAGAGAAAGACAACTATCATATGATCTCCCTGATATGAGGAAGTGGTGATGCAACATGGGGGCTTAAGTGGGTAGAAGAAGAATCAATGAAAGAAGATGGAATTGGGAGGGAGAGAAATCATAAGTGACTCTTAATCTCACAAAACAAACTGAGGGTTGCTGGGGGGAGGGAGCTTGGGAGAAGGGGGTTGGATTATGGACATTGGGGAGGGTGTGTGCTTTGGTGAGTGCTGTGAAGTGTGTAAACCTGGTGATTCACAGACCTGTACCCCTGGGGATAAAAATATATGTTTATAAAAAATAAAAAATTTAAAAAGAAAAAAAAAACATAGCTAAATTCCTGGGTCCTAAAAATCACCTCTGGGTACCTGCTCCCCCTAATAATTTGGATTATCCCATAAGGGTTCTCCTGCATACCCCTTAGAATCCCAACATTCAAACACAAAGCAGAACAGTGGGATCCAGAAAGTTTTTTGTTATCCAAGCCACTGCACCCAAACCAGGTGATTTGCATTTAGCTTGCCCTTTTAAATTCCTTCTGAACCACATGTTCCAGAATTAGATGAGCCAGCTCTAAACCAAAGAGCCTAACTCCAAGCCAAACAATTGGTATCCCTATTTATAAAAGTCATTCTAACAGTTCATTTCCAAATGATGAATGCTCCATACCCAAAAATGAATCCTGGCACTGACAATGGCACCAGTGAGAGAAACCCTTCCCTAAATGATATTGCTCGCTATCAAGAAAGCAGAGTCTTCTTTGCATATAACAAGTGCCCAGGAAATACTTTGGGCTCCATTTTTTCATAGATTTGTCATAAGGACTTCTTATGATGCCATAGTAGGTATCTACCAAAAAGGAGTAGATCTGCATCAGTGTCAGGGCTCCAATGGTTCTTGCTGTCTCAGACCCTTCAAGAAAGAGGAGGAGCCAAATACTCAAAATCTTCTAACATTCACTCCAGCCTCACTTTCTCAACAGACTGTCATCCCAACAGAAGGAAGGGCCAGGGCCACAAGGTTTTAAAGAATCTCTTACCTTTATCTCTTCACCCTGTAGACCATCCTGTGCATCAATTGGTATGAAAATTCCCTACCCCTTACATGTCATTTGGAAAGGGCAGGGTCCAAGACCAAAGGAACTCAGGCTCCTAATCAAGACTATCTCTAGAATTTTTCATCCATTCATCACCATTTTCCAAGCCCCAGTTCTGCACTAATTCCTCTCTAAGATGCTGGGATCAAGATAAAGACCTGATCCCTGCCCTAGCAAGAACTTCTCTAGTGGAAGGGAAATGAGTTGTCAGTAAGTCACTGTGATACAGTATGGTAAAAACTCTAACAGAGGTATCCCTGACCAAATACGCCTTAGAACTATTAGAGAAGGCATACTTATTTCTATGTGGTTGTGGAGGTATCACAGGAAAACCTCAGGATTTGAAGCTGAATCCTAAGAGATCAATAGAAGATGAAAAAGCAGGATCTGGCTAGTTCCACAAGCTAACAGTCCATGAGAATAAATATTACTGATAGTTTTTATCTTCTCCTCTCAGCTACTACTCTATCCCACCTAAGAGAATGGCAGCCCTCCGCTACCACCTGAGTTTCCATTCCAAATGGCAGGGGTGAGTCAAAAACCCATATCCTACAGCATTTGTGAATGTGGAGGCCAAAAGGGAGTTCATCATCACTTCAGTACATCAGTAAAGGCACTAACTAGGTCATAGCAGATCAAAGGCCAGGCAAGGATTAGACAGGAATTGAGTGCTGAATGTGTCAAGTGCTGCCTTGGACACTCCACCTCGGAGGACAGCATGCATTCTTTCCTAAGGTGCTACAGCTGTTCTGTACATATTGTAAGAAAATCCACCTTACTATGAAGCTGGAGGACTGCACTGGGATGTGATACAGGAGGTGAAAGCACAAGATGGCAGAAGGGAGGCAAAACTGTCTCAGGTGGCTCCAGAGTTACCTGGCCCTCCAGAGGTACCCCATTTCTAATGAAGAGTAACAGATCCTATTAAAGACTTTCTCTGAGTAAATGTTAATTCCAAATGAATAATTACAAAGTGTGCATCACTCCAGTTCTGGACACATCCCCACCAATGTTGAGCCACCTTTAGGTAGAACATGGTCCAATCTCAAGTGCTGGGACCTACGGTGCCTGAGTGGATGATGAAGCTATGTCTGGCTCATTCTCACATTCTTATGCATCCTTGGGTAAGGAAGAGGTTTCAGATTTTCCCTTACTGGCAAGCTAGTGTTTCATCTTGTATCCAGTCTATCAAGGGGAAGGGACATAAATATCTTCTCAGAAAAGGAGGCGAGACATAGGGTTAAGTCATGCCAGAGACAGAGAGGCAAGGGAAACAATGGATACAGACACCAGAATCCTGGTTTTTCCTACCTTGGATCCTAAGTTTCAAAGGGTGCTGACAATAGAAGCATCCAGAAAAATGTGGAGGCACCCAGATTGGTGGCCTGTTTTCTCCAGCTCTAAAGGGTGTCCTTGTCCACCAGAGCATCAAATTCAGGAAGGCTGGAAGCAATGGTAAGCAACGGAGGAAGAGGGTGACTCCAGACACTTGAGGCTGTGTTCCTGCCTCCTTGTGATTGACAAAAAGCAAGGCCCAGGTCAAGATGAAGAGATATCTTTGAGCAAAGGGAAACCAGAAGTCCTAGCATGGACACAAGGCTCCTACCTATCAAAGAGCCAAATGAGTCCTCCATTTACCCAGATGCCTCCCATCTTGGAGAGGAACAGAGAGAGGAAGAGGACACCCAAAGGCCCTAAAGACTAAATAACCAAAAGGAGCTTATTTGAACTTAAAAGGACTGTGATACATAAGTTAGCTAGTTCAAGGTTTGTTTGGGGAGATTTTTAAAATTTTTTTTTATTATTTTTAGAGAGAGCGATGCACATGTGAGAGAGAGCAGGGGGAGGGGCAGAGAGAGAAAGACTCTCAAGCAGACTCCACACTGAATGTCTTGCCTGACAAGGGATTCAATCTCACAACCTTGAGATCATGACCTGACTCCAAATCAAGAAGCAGATGCTTAACTGACTTAGCCACCCAGGTGCCCCTAGCTCAGGGTTTGTCAGAGGTTATTCTTCCCTACTTAACCATCAGGCTGTGTGAGCTAGTGAGAAAAAAACAAATTCTTTATAAAAAGTTAAACAGCCAAATTTTTAAGGCCAATGCGCAATAAAGTGAGTAAACTGTGAACCTGTTACACTCATTTCCATCACTGAAATGATGTATCATGTAAGATATAAGAAGGCATATCTATGCATGCCTTCTTCTTGTCACCTAAAAGAGTTAAACTCACCAAGAATGCTATATTGGTTTGCTAAGACTGTAACAAAAAAATGAATACAAACTAGGTGGCTTAAAACTGAATTTTTTTTCCCCTCACAGTTCAGGATGATAGAAGTCTGAAATCAAGATGTTGCCAAGATTGTCCATGAGTAACTCCAGAAGAACCCAATCTGTTTTATGCCTTTCTTCTAGTGTCTGGTAGCTGCTGACAATCCTTGACACTCCTTGGTTTGTAGATGCATCCCTCCACACTCTCCATGTCAGATGGTATTTTTTGTGTGTCTCCTCTGTATCTTTGTGTCTTCACATGGCTTTCTTATAAAGATACTAGGGACTGAATGTAGTGCCCACTTTAATCCAGCGTCTCCCTGCTGAGCAGAGAGCCTGATGCAGGGCTTGATCCCAGGACCCTGGGATCATGACCTGAGCTGAAGGCAGAGGCTTAACCCACTGAGCCACCCAGGCACACCTCCGGTGTCTCATTTTAACTTAATTAATCACATCTGGAAAGATACTATTTATGTATAAGGCGACATTCTAAGATTCTGGGTAGACATGAATTTAGGGGGCACACCCAGGGCAAATATAATAGGGAGCTTTAATAGGCAGCCAGTATTAAAATTACAGGATAGAGTCTAGGAAGATTTTAATTTACTGCAAAGAGAGAGGTAATCACTCTTTGGCCGGACTGGACATTTTTTGCTTCTCTGTACACATTAACATGCATGTCGGGGCATTTGTACACACTGTCCACTTGCCCTTCTCCACCTCCATTTACATAGCTAAATCTTCTACATCTGCTATACATCCTTCTAAAATTCATATGCTGACACCCCTACTTTCTCCCCAACCCTCCCACCACACACACACACATACACACACACCCCTCCAGGTGATGGTATCAAGAGGTCAGGCCTCTGAAGATAAGTAGGATTAAATGAGATCAGGAGGATAAGGCCCTTACTGACAGGATTAGTGACCTTAGACACACTCTCGAGCTTTCTTCCCCTCGACTTTCTACACAGAAGGTATTAATGAGATGACAGTAGTCTGGAAGAGGGCCTTCACCAGAACTCAACCATGCTGGCACCCAGTCTCAGACTTCCAGCCTTCAGAACTGTTGAGAAATAAACTTGTGCTGTTGTTAAGTCACTCAGTCTATGGTAATCTATAACAGCAGCTCAAACACACTAAGGCAGCATCTTTAAGGTTTTACCTGCATATCATTTCCCTGGGAACCCGTTTGGAGGCTAAGAAATCTGGAACTGGAGGCGCCTGGGTGGCTCAGTGGGTTTAGCCTCTGCCTTCCGCTCAGGTCATGATCTCAGGGTCCTCCGATCAAATCCCGCATCAGGCTCTCTGCTCAGCGGGGAGCCTGCTTCCCCCCCACACCGCCTCTCTGCCTACTTGTGATCTCTGCCAAATAAATAAATAAAATCTTAAAAAAAAAAGAAGAAAAGAAAAGAAATCTGGATCTGCTCTGAGCTCCTGTAAGATGCTGCACTTCTGCATCATGGCACATTACCTGCTGTAATCTCCACCTGTCCACTTGTCTGGGCTTTCAATACCTGAGGATGGCAACTCAGTGTCCCACCCAGGGCCTAGCACAGGATATAAGAGAACACACCTCTGAGATGATATTAACCAGGCTCTGAGGAACATTGGGATGATCTTACAAGTCACTCAACCTCTTTGGGTCTCAGCTTCTTCATCTGAAACAATTTCAGACTAATAATGTTCAACATTCCATAAAAATAATGATGGGCAGGAACTCCTAACAGCTAAACACTGCTTACTATGTTCTAAGGGCTTTACGTAGAGAAACTCAGTTCTTTCTTACAACAATCCTGTGATGTAAGCCTTTTTGCAAATAAGGAATCAGAAAAACAAATGTTAAGGAAATTTCATAAAGCTGCCCAGCTAGAAGGTGTCAGAACTGGAATTTGAACCTGGCAGTCTCGTTCTAGAATCAATGTACCTAACCTATCTACTTTTTCTGTTTCTATATGATGGTGCTTCCTTTCATTCTATATAGGAGCTGGTACAAATTTATTCACCCCCAAAGCCTAGATGTATCTAATTCCCCACTGATACACTAGAAATATAAATTCTAGCTCATTACAATTAGGTAAAGAAAGAGAATAGCATTCCAATACCTTATAATTTCATTTTTAACATCAATATCTAAAAGCACTGGTGTATTTCAATAGTCTTTTCTTCAAAGTCTTAGTAATATTAGGACTAACACTAACAACCCTTACATGTGTAATTACCATTAATTATAAGGTTAGTAATAATCACACTATAATAGCCATTCAACAATTGGCCTATGGTTTGGCATCCAGGAAACTGACATGAAAATGGATGATTTTTTTGACACTATTTAGACATAGGCTCTTTCCAGAGTTGCATGATTTGCATAATGAAAAGCACAGAATCAACCATCCTAAACTTGTGTTAGAGACAAAGATTAATTATACATAGATTCTTATGTTAAAAAATTGGAGTGTAATAGAAGAAATAAAGCATGACAAATTATGCAATGATAAGTGCCCCTATAAAGGTAAAAAGGTAATTGTAATGGGAAAGAAAAAAGAGCAAGAAGAAAAAGGGTTCATGATCAGGGTAACTTTGGGGAACAGAAAGCATTTGCACTGGGCCATGAAGAGCTGGTATGATTTATGTATACAACAAGGAGAGAAAGCCATTCAGGGAGTGAGAATTGCAGTAGCACCATCAGAGAAGTCAAAAACACAAGAGTATCTGCAAGGATCATCTAATGCTATGCATCAGTCTATCTTGCAAATGGGAGCATAAAAAAGGAGATAATGGAAAATAAGAGAAAAACATGTTAGAGGTAAATTATAGCCCCTGACAATTATCTTGGCAGTTGATAACAAGAACATAAATCAAGTCAACATCAATGGGAATGGAGAAAAAAGTATAGATTCAAGAAGTATTCCCAAGATAGACACAATAACATTTGGCAACAGGAAGGGAAAGGAGAGGGCAAAAGTCAAAGATGATGCTGAGTTCTGAGCTCAGATGGCTGGAGGAATGTTGGAGACATTGAAAAAATTGGGGGTGGGGGAGAGAAAGCAAACTCTGGGTCATCTATGCGAGCTCCTTGCACCAGTCTCAGCTAGTACGCCACCAAGGAGGAGGAGAGAAGATCTCAAGTTCAATAGTCATTCTGTGACTCATGAGGTGTGACAGTCAAGTTATTTTCTACTCTTACAGCAGTAAAACAAAACCTACACATCATTAACCAGAACGTACTGAATGTTCAGGTAGGAGGTCTACAATGACTAAGTCTTAACTCAGAACCTCAAAATCTAACCTTAAAGAAAGTTTTAAAGGCTTTATGTTCCCATCCTTCAATTCTTAGCTGGTTAAAATTGGAAAGCTCTATTTTCTCTTTCTGAGGTATAGTTGTGACATATTCATTTCCAAACTTAGTTTCATCTGCATTCAATATTTAGTGTGACAAATTCTCAACTTGTAAGTCAATCAAGGAGGCACTCTAGAGTTCATTTGGATTTTTTCCTTCTATCAATATTCTGAATAGTCTTTTCCTATGGCTAATAATCTTTAATCCTTCCACCATCACTTGGTGGTGTCACACTTCAGAAAACTTCAGAAAACATTTAATTTTAACCCTGTTTCCATGAATCATTTTCACTGTGGTTTGTGGGAATCGTTTGAATGCCCAGAACATTTGACAAGTCACATCTGTCCATCTGGATTGCTTTGGGTAACCTTTGCAGGGCACACTTATCTAAGGTCCTAGACATTCTTTCCCAAATTTAAAACAAACTGGTCACAACTGCTAAATTATACAAGTGTGGGGAGCAAACCGACGGAATACCCAAGTGCAAGAATCCCACATAGGATTTAATCTAGCCACACCGTAAGTAGATACTTCTGCTAAAGAATGAATTGAGGTCTACCTCCTAGACATTTTCATAGGTCATCATATTTGAAACCTGACATACATAAAACTGTAACTAAATGCCAATGCCATTGGAGCAGAGCATTATAAAGAAAAATGTCCTAGGCTCCTCTTATATCTGACTAGGAAACATTTGGTCTAATTAGAGGAACACAGATGTAACTTCAAAGGGCCTCCAAAAAAGTGCAAATTCTCACTGATAAATCCTTATCTCCCCATGAATAAACTGTCAAGTCCCCAGACATTTAACAATTCTCTCATGTACATTTCAACAAAGGTGAAGCTGGGTTGTTTTTTTTTTTTTTTAATCCAACTTCGAGCATGGAAACTTTCTTCTTCTCAATTATTGATACACACACGGCATTTAAATGCGCACGAGTAGCAGCAAATCTGTTTGGATCTCCTGATTGTGTCAATTACTGTGATGCTAACCATGCCCATTTCATCCTGGAGTTTAAGTAAACAGGACCACCACTCTCTGCTCTTAGCCGAGGATTTATAGGGGCTGTGTGTCTGGCACTCAAGGAGATGTTGGCGTGCTCTCACCCACGATTACATATACAACATTGTCATATAATTTTCAAAGACTTCAAAACTCACAACCTTCTGTGAACGTGCTAACTGGGTAGGTTTATCATGGCAAGGAACAAAGGGAGAAGTGCTACGCAGAAACTTCAAATTAAAAGCACTTCAAACATGCATTCTGTATGTCTATAAAATCTCAAAATG
The DNA here is from genome assembly GCF_022355385.1 of Mustela nigripes. NCBI lineage: Eukaryota > Metazoa > Chordata > Mammalia > Carnivora > Mustelidae > Mustela > Mustela nigripes. Next base: position 68,081,254 of record NC_081569.1, read on the forward strand.
TTCAGGAGAAAAATGAAAAAGGTCTACCAGTCTACCACCCATACGGGGGTAAAACCAGGCTGGAGCAAATGTGGCTTACATGTTGATTTGGAAGAACTGTTTGACTTTTCCATGATTAAGATATTTTATCCTAATTGTTTCCTTTGCTAAATGAGTAGCGTTTCATTGGTGAGTAGGAATGAGTTCACTTCCTCCCCTCCCTCTTTTTTTGAAAGTGGTCAGATGTCTCATTTGGGGGAATTATCCTTGTGACATGGTATTGAGAATACAGAACAGGCCTGTGTGTCTAAAGAGGCCACCTCACGTGAGTATCAGTGTAGGGACTCTGAAGTCCAGCGTGCCTGTAGGTGAAGCCTGGCTCTGCCACCTTGTAGTTGAAAACCACTGGATAATTTCCCTATACGTCTCAGTTGTCATATCTGTAAAATGGAGGTTATAATAACAGAACCTACTTCATCAAACTGGGAGGATGAAACAAAATAGTATGAGCCTAGTACATGGAAAATACTCATTAAATACTATCTTATTATTATAATTGAAATATTGGACAGGAGAAATAAAAGTGCTTCTTTTCAGCTGAGGGATTAACCTCTGAACAATCAATAAAAATTTTCTTGTTGGGATTCTAAATTGTTTCCCCACAGCTTCTGTTCATAGTTTACTGGAGCACTTAAAATAGGGACATTTCCCTCTACATCAGGCATTGTGCAAGAGGCTTCTCATAGTTATTACAGCCACAGAATCAAGCAATGTGTTATCACTGAGACAATGTCAATCTTCCTTGAATACTTTCCCATTCATTCTCTCATGATATTCCATTCATCGAATAAGGACCTATCACACGCCAGCCAATGGGCTACACAAATACAATGCCCCAAATCCCTGACTCTTACCAATCAATGAGTCAACTTTTCTTTAAAAAGCAACATTTTGGGAGGTGCCTAGATTCCCTGTGTTAGCCAGAATTCTCTGAGGACTCAACCCAAGGGATCACAAGTTATGCATCTATCTTCCTGTACAGTGCTGGTTGAGGAGAGCCACTGTGTCCTTTAAATGCTGGCCATCATAGTGAGTCATCCTGACTCTCAAGTAATCAATCACCAAGTGACATTTAAACACCTTGATTAACTACCAGCCACATTTCCCTGCAGTTACTGGAAGCTTCTCAAACTGAATGTACCCTTGGGATAAGAGCTGAATCACAGTCTCTGAGGGCAAGAATGCATATTGCCAGGATATAGGTAACAACTGGGGCACAGGAAAAGTCTCATCTGTGTCACTCCTCACTGTGAGGCATCTGTTGTCTCTCCCTCATTAACAATACTCACCTTGCTTCTCTTATGAAGTAACAAACAGACCCTTATAGCCATAAACAGGGTTAGACATGGGAGGAGTACCATCTTAGACACAAATGATAGTCAAAGAGGGGAGTGGACAGAATCCAACATTTATCAATTCCAGACTTCCTAACTGCCACTTTAATGATCTTTCCACCGTACCACACCTGGTGATAAGATTTCAAGATTTTCTGCTCAGCTTCTCATTCACCAGAGTCCCACTGATCAACTTAATTAACAATATTTTGGTAAACGCTGTGAGCACAGCCTGCCAACTGTAATGATCACCTCAGCGTCGTTCTAGCAGCTGGCTGAGAAAATCTATCCCATATACATCCTTCCACAATCTGTAAGCCACACTGGGACAGTCTCTCTCATACATTAGTAGTGAGACGGTGGACTGACACAGCCTTTCTGGAGCCCAGTCCATCAGTTTATCAAATGCTTCATACATGTGCATACCTGGAGATTCAATTCTTCCATTGTTGGGAATGTACACTTAGAAATGATCAGAGATGCAACAAACATACATGTACATGATTAGCAAGAGACAGAGCATCACTTGTCCAAACACAGATACATGTAAAACTGAGAGAAATATACTCAGTCATCAGTCATCAGTTACACTTGGACCTAAAAAGGTGTCAGATACTGAAATTGAAGGCACAATGCCAAGAATGAACCATCAAATCAAAGTATCTTGTAAAGTCAATGAAATTTCACTAACTGCAAATATCCCTTCAAGCCAGAAATTAGAAATGATTTTTAATTAAAAAAATCTCTTTCTAATCACTTTTTATTTATCCTTTGCTCCTTCTGCTGCTTTTATACCCACCCATACTGCCACCATCACCTCCAACTACCAAGAAGCCTGTCTGCATTGTAAATCCTTCTTTTTTTTTTTTTTTTAAGAGAAAAAAAAAGCAAGTACAGGGTGCTTCAGTGGCTCAGTCAGTTAAATGTCTGCCTTCAGTTCAGGTCATAATCCTGGAGTCCTGGAATTGAGCCCTGCATGGGTTCCCTGCTCAGTGGTGAGTCTTCTTCTCACTCCTCCTCTCCCTCCATTTTTGCCCCTCCTCACCACCTTTCATGTTCATGCTCATGTTCTCTTTTTCTCTCTCTCAAATAAATAAAATCTAAAAAAAAAAAAAAAAGTCAAAGTACAGATAAACAGGACTTAATTGCTGCTATGGGGGAAATTGTGTGACTAAATAAGGTAATTAAATGTATCCATTCTATATGGATGACTTGGAGTGACTTCGGTATATCAGACTGAATCTAATAGTTCCAGTACTAGGTAGTTCTCACTGTTAAACATCTTACAAAACCTAAAATTCATACTTGAGAAAATCCACTGATTATCATAGACTCCACATATTGGAAAATAACTTCATTAACTATGTTCTGATTAAAGCTTTTTTGTCAGAAATCACATTTTATACTGACTCTGGGAGTTTATCTGCACAGTAGGATGTTTTCTGTTTAATACACAGAAATTAAACCTAGAAAGCACACTAGGTAGCATCATAAAGAGAAGATAATACAACAGAAGGAAGAGATTACACACAGGGGTTCTGAGAGAGAGTACCTAGAAACATAAAATCAAGTTTCCACTGTCCAGGGCTGCTTTATCAGCCTCCTCCACCCTTAGGCTCTTCAACGTGGCCCCCATCTATAAGATCCAAGGACTCAACTAGTCCTTTTCTGATCCTGCACTCCTTTGTCTTACTGAAACTAAGCCTGAAGTCTCTTACATTTCTGCAGCATCCTGTACACTTGTAACTCTTTAATTACTTGTAGTTTTCTGTTTAATGATGTGTCCTCTCCTTAAAACTCTACACTTCCTGAGAACAGAGACTGCATCTAGCTCATTCAGGATTTTATCCCCAGTGCCTAGCACAATGCCTAGCATACTGTTGGTGCTGGATGAATTTTGTACCCATGAGATTGTGATTTGTAATTAAAAAAAAAAAATCTGACTTCATCCCCATATCTAACATAGAACTTCTAAAATCCTTGGAATTTCCAAAGTGGAGAGAGAAATGGAGGTGTCATTTTTAATGTTAAAGAGGCAACTTTTGGAAAGCATTTAGGGATGGGACTGGTTGCCAGTGGAGTCAACCGTGAGATTAGAAGGCTGGAGCTTTCAGTCTCACTGCCTGACCTCTAGGTAGCTGAGAAGCCAGGTAACTCTCTGCCACACTCAGTCTCTCATGCAAGCCTTCACCTGGAACATACCCACTGAAGACCAGGAGCAGGGGCAAGGTTCCACCTTGTTCTCACCAGGGAATTCCCCCTCCTTAAGGGACAAAAGTGCAGTCCCTGAATGTCTTCAGGCTTTGGAATCATGCTGAATTCCTCCCTAATAGTTCCACTCTCCCCACTCCCTGCAGCTCAATCTTCCCCCAGATGAGGGTCCCATCCCTTCACAGGTTGCATCTACCTACGAGGTCCTGGTTCCCCTTTGTCTGGCCCCTCCTGGTCTGGCCTCTTTTCATACCAACAGAGCTCCAGTTCTGAATGTGGGGAACTAAAGAGAGCTAACAGACCCTCAAAGTACCCCCAAATTCAAGACCTGAGACAGTGTAGAGAAAAATATTGTGATGAGTTATCAAAGTAAACAAAGTTATGTTAAGTCACCCACTATAGGCTGTTCAGTCCAATAAAAGGCCAATAAAGCACAGCCTATTTGAGAACATGATTTATTCACAAATGTGTGCTGAAATATTTTTAAACTTCACAAACAAAGCAAGTTATATGCATGTTAAAACAATGCAAATTGAGAAAAGAAATTACCAATTACTACTTTGTCCAGGGAGGGACTCAGGAGAGAGGAATGACTGCTAGTTGTTTTTAGAGTGGGAATGGCCTAATACTAGCAGCAGCTAGCCTTAATCTGTGTCCACTGCGGGCTAGTCATTGTACCAGTTACATAAGTTATCTCGGATCATCACCATAAACTTGCAGAAGAGGTGACATCCTTCTTTTAAAGATGAGAAAAGGGAGGTTAGTAGCTCTCCCCCATGTAACATAGCTCCTCAAGTGTGGAAGAAAGATCTAAATCAGTGTCCATCTGAGACTAAAGGCTACGCCTCATCTCAACTCCACACTGCTTTCAGGAGAAGAGTCTGCGGCTGGGTGACATCACTCACCAAGAAGAAGGAACTTCTTCATAAGGTGGGTGTCCCAAAAGGAAATGTCCATTCTATCCATCTGTCAGGAGTGGGAAGGTTGCTTACGATGACTGCAAGCCCCGAGTTCGGTGAATAAAAGCACCACCATTTGAGGGTATCGACAATACCTCAGTAAAGCTATTCTAACACAATTAGACCTACTAGCACAATTTAGACCTACTAGCACAGGCTATAAAGAGCTTCTGCAGCCTTTTGAATTGGGCAGTGACCAAGGGAAGAGAATTCTTCATTAGAAACTGTGTGTAGAGTGGGATTGAACAATGAGAGTAGAAGCATGCGCACGCGCGCACACACACACGCGCAGTCCTTGTGGGCAGGATGAATGCAGACACTGAAAGAATAGGAAGGAAAAGGAGGGGGTGAAGAAAGATGGGAAGTATCCAGGGCAGGCAGAATGCAGCTGTGAGGAAAGAAGAGCATAAAGAGAGAAAGATTCTGATTAACGTGCACGGGACTTGTATGACCTCACTTAGAGTTATTTGGGTGAAGAGGAGAGGAAAGAAAGAATATAAAGACCAAGAGAAAGTGGAGGCTGCAGTCAGCTGTTACAGATCATTTGATCTAAAAGCCTCAAAGGAAAATGAGAAGAGTTGACAACTGGTTGGAAAAATTAGTTTTGGGCTTTTTTCCGGTGTAACTGAGAGTTTAAATAGAACAGCAAGAGAACAAACAGGTAACAAAGATGAATACACTGAGACCGAACTGATCTCCAGGGCATCACCCAGGATGACCGTGACAACACCAGAGCAAGGTAAACACACAAATTTCCAAGCACCGAAGCCCACTGTGCGATGAGCCAAGCTGGGTCACTCCAGGTCCTGATTCCTGACTCTTCTAACCATTGGCCTTGGGACACTGGATAAGTCACTTACAGTTCATTTCCTAATGTGTAATGTGGGAGCCATTTTCCTGTCTACCCACCACTGTTCCCAATCAACACTAGGAGATCATTAAATATTCCTTGCTTGACTCTTTTGTGGAGTAGTTTTGAGGCTATAGATAAGAAAGTACATGGGAAGATTTCAAGGTGCTATAAATGTCATTATTCAGTAAATGTTATTTACTACAGTAGATCAATAGTCATCATGTGTTACAGCCATAACAGGATTTCATTTATTCTAATTACTAAACTTCAAATATAACACCCTGTTCTCTGGGGGAAATTATTTCCACATAAGTTTTAACATGTTTAGCGCAGTGATTCCTAAATATCCACCTGAATAAATTGTCATTGCTCTTTTCCCTCCCTCTCTTTTTCTGCAGGCGCTATCTAGATGCTCTCCTTCTGCTACTCCTGAATGTCAATATTTCCTGGAAGGGAGGTTTTGCACACAGCTTCTTGCCTTAAAAGCAGCAAGAAAAAAACAACCAATTACATACAAGGGAGCTCCCAAAGGACTGTTAAAAGATTTTTAAGCAGAAACTTTACAGGCCAGAAGGGAAGGGTACAATATACTCAAAGAAAAAAACTTCCTACCACAAATACTCCATCCAGCAAGTTATTCAGAATGGAAGGAGAGATGAAGATTTTTCCAGACAAACAAAAGCTAAAGGAGTTCATCGCCATTAAACTGGGCTTAGGAGAAATGTGAAAGGGACTTCTTTAAGCTGAAACGAAAAGGTGCTAATTGGTAACAAGAAAACACATGGACGTACAAATCTGACTGGTAAAAGTAAATATGCAGTAAAGATAGTGGATGAATCACTTAGGCAGCTAGTAGGAAAGCCTATAATATGATGTTGCTAGTAGAAAGACAAAGGAGGAAAAGAAAAGTGAAAGATACTCAAATAATTCTAGTGAATGTGACGTTTGCATTCCGAGTTAAGTCATGTTTTCCTTCATTCCGTCATGGAGGAATGCTATAATGGAAATGGCGTGATTTGCAAATATCCGTATTTCCTTACGTAGTTCCCCTGTCATCCCTGTTATAACCCAGCCCAGTCCAGGGCCATCATAAATCCATGCATGTACCTCAGCAGCCAGCTAGAGAGTGGGAGACAGCAAAAGAACAGGATGAAGAGCAGGGAATCCTGCAGCACCTGATTTGCAGGTTCCAGGCTTCTTCCCACAGCCCCAAATACATAGCTTTTGGCAAGAAGACTGATTATAGACCTGCCGAGCAGCTGGGGTGAGCCTGCAAATGGAAGAAACTTAGTCTCTCTATCTTAACAGGACCATAAAATGCCACAACGGATGTTAAATAGTATTTTTTGCAAGATCTGCTGAATTCATCACGGGTATGGTGTTATCTCTATAGTTTCTAGAAATAACTGCCAGTTCCTAATCTGAGAACAAATTTGGCTATTTAATTTACTTTTCAATTTTGTCTATTTTTTTACTTGTTTTTAAAAACAATATCAAACAAAATTGAACTAAAAATAAAGTTAGGATGCTTTTAATAAAGAAAGCTTAACTGGATTTAGGTTTAAAAACACATTTTACTGAATCCTAAAATTATTTTTAATATTTGCTGTTCATAGCATCTTATCTGATTTGAGATTATCTATATATACATTGATTCAGGGTCTGAGTCCCTTTGTTTTTTGTGGAATAAGATGAGATTACTGAGGGATAAATAGTATTAAGAATTAGATTTTAAAAGGTAAGTTGGAATGGTCTGAAGAGTAAAGCCATTTAAAAGATTTCTGCAGAAGAGAGATTGTACTTGGCCACCCTCTTTCCCAGTAGGTTTATCCCTTTCCCAGAACACTTAGGAGCCTTATTCCTGGGATGTTACTGCCATCTAGTGGAAACTTCACTAAATATGAAATAAATGCTTTTGCTTTTGCTTTTTTTTTTTCTTTTTGAATACTGTTTGTAGTAACTGAATGTGAAATAATTTGAACATGTGACATATCTATTTTTTTTAATTTTTTAATAAACATATAATGTGTTTTTATCCCCAGGGGCATATCTATCTTTTTAAAACATATAGTGTATTATTTGTTTCCGGGGTACAGGTCTTATAATTCATCAGTCTGACAGCACTCAACATAGTACATGCCCTGATCAATGTCCATCACCCAGCCATCCCATACCTCCCATTGCTTTCCTCTCCAGCAACTCGCAGTTTGCTTCCTGAGATTAAGAGTCTCTTACGATTTGTCTCCCTCTGGTTTTATCTTATTTCATTTCCCCCCACCCCAAGATCCTCCATTTTGTTTCTCAAATTCCTCTTATCAGTGAGATCATATGATAATTGTCTTTCTCTGATTGATATATTTCACTTAGTATAATACCCTCTAGTTCCATCAACATCATTGTAAATGGCAAGATTTTTTTACTATGACTGCATAGTATTCCGTTATACACACACACACACACACACACACACACCCCACATCTTCTTTATCTATTGATGGACATCTAGGCTCTTTCCATAATTTGGCTGTTGTGGACATTGCTGCTACAAACATTTGGGTTCACGTGCCCCTTTGGATCACTACATTAGTATCTTTAGGGTAAATACCCAGTAGTGTGATTGCTGGGTCCTAGGGTAGCTCTATTTTCAACTTTTTGAGAAACCTCCATACTGTTTTCCAGAGTGGCTGCACCAGCTTGCATTCCCACCAACAAGGTAAGAGGGTTCCCCTTTCTCCATATCCTCATAAACATCTGTTGCTTCCTGACTGGCAAATTTTAGCCATTCTGTCTAGTGTGAAGTGGTATCTCACTGCGGTTTTGATTTGTATTTCCCTGATGCCAAGTGATCTGGAGCACTTTTTCATGTGTCCGTTGGCCATTTGGACATTTGGATGTCTTCTTTGCAGAAATGTCTGTTCATGTCTTCTGCCCACTTCTTGATTGGATTATTTGTCTTTGGGTGTTGAGTTTGATAAGTTCTTTATAGATTTTGAATACTAGCCCTTTATCTGATATGTAATTGGCAAATATCTTCTCCCATTCTGTTGTCTTTTGGTTTTGTTGATGGTTTCCTTCGCTGTGCAAAAGCTTTTGATCTTGATGAAGTCCCAGTAGTTCATTTTTGCCCTTGCATGCTTGCCTTTGACAATGTTTCTAGGAAGAAGTTGCTGCAGCTGAGGTCAAAGAGGTTGCTGCCAGTGTTCTCTTCAGGGATTTTCATGGATCCCTGTCTCAAATTGAGGTCTTTCATCCATTGTTGAGTCTATTTTCATGTGTGGTATAAGGAAATGGCCCAGCTTCATTCTGCTGCATGTGGCTGTCCAATTTTCCCAACACCATTTGTTGAAGAAAATGCCTTTTTTCCATTGGACATTCTTTCCTGCTTTGTTGAAGATTAGTTGACCATAGAGTTGAGGGTCCATTTCTGGGCTCTCTATTCTGTTCCATTGATCTATGTGTCTGTTTTTGTGCCAGTAGCATAGTGTCTTGATGATTACAGCTTTGTAATAGAGCTTGAAGTCTGGAATTGTGATGCCACCACCTTTGGTTTTCTTTTTCAACATTCCTCTAGCTATTTGGGGTCTTTTCTGGTTCCATATAAATTTTAGGATTATTTGTTCCTTTTAAAAAAAAAAAAGAAGTTGATGGTATTTTGATAGGGATTGCATTAAATGTGTAGATTGCTTTTGGTAGCATAGACATTTTCACAATATTTGTTCTTCCAATCCATGATCATGGAATGTTTTTCCATTTCTTTGTGTCTTCCTCAATTCCTTCATGGGTACTCTATAGTTTTCTGATACAGATTCTTTGCCTCTTTGGTTAAATTTATTCCTAGGTGTCTTACAGTTTATGGTGCAATTGTAAATGGGATTGACTCCTTAATTTCTCTTTCTTCTTTCCTGTTTTTGGTCTATAGATATACAACTGATTTCTGTGCATTGATTTTATGTCCTGACACTTCACTGAATTCCTGTGTAAGTTCTAACAGTTTTGGAGTGGAGTCTTTTCAGTTTTCCACATAAAATATCATATCATCTGCAAAGAGTGAGAGTTTGACTTCTTTGCTGATTCAGATGCTTTTTATTTCTTTTTGTTGTCTGATTGTGAGGCTAGGACTTATAGTACTATGTTGAACAACAGCCATGAGTGTGGTCATTCCTGTCATGTTCCTGACCGTAGGAGGAAAGCTCTCAGTTTTTCCCCATTGAGAATGATATTCACAGTGGGTTTTTCACAGATGGCTTTGATGATATTGAGGTATGTACTCGCTATCCCTACACTGTGAAGAGCTTTGATCAAGAAAGGATGTGGGACGCCTGGGTGGCTCAGTGGGTTAAAGCCTCTGCTTTCAGCTCAGGTCGTGATCCCAGGGTCCTGCTTCGGCGGGAAGCCTGCTTCCTCCTCTCTCTCTCTGCCTGCATCTCTCCTACTTGTGATCTCTGTCAAATAAATAAATTAATTTTTTAAAAAAAAGAAAGAAAGGATGCTATTCTTTGTCAAATGCTTTTTTAGCATCTATTAAGATTATCATATGGTTCTTGTTCTTTCTTTTATTAATGTATTGTATCACATTGATTGGTTTACAGACGTCGAACTAAACTTATAGCCCAGGAATAAATCCCACTTGGTTGTGGTGAATAATTCTTTTAATGTACTGTTGGATCCTATTGGTTAGTATTTTGGTGAGAATTTTTGCATCCATGCTCATCAGGGATATTGGTCTATAATTCTCCTTTTTTTAATTTTTACTTATTTTTTTAATTTATTTTCAGTGTTCCAGAATTCATTGTTTATGCACCACACCCAGTGCTCCATACAATACATGCCCTTCATAATACCCACCACCAGGCTCGTCCGACCTCCCTCCGCCCTCCCCGCCCCTCCAAAATCCTCAGATTGTTTTTCAGTCTATAGTCTCTCGTGGTTCTTCTCCCCCTCCAATTCCCTCAACTCCCTTCTCCTGTAATTCTCCTTTCTGATGGGATCTTTGGTTTGGGGATCAAGGTAATGCTGGCCTCATAAATTGAGTTTGGAAGTTTTCCTTCCATTTCTATTTTTTGGGACAGTTTAAGGAGAATAGGTATTAATTCTGCCTTAAATGTTTGGGAGAATTCCACCGGGAAGCCATCTGGCCCTGGGCTCTTGTTTGTTGGGAGATTTTTGATGACTGCTTTAATCTCCTTACTGGTTATGGGTCTGTTCAGGTTTTCTATTTCTTCCTGGTTCTATTCTGGCGGTTTTAAAGGTCTCTAGAAATGCATCCGTTTCTTCCACATTGTCTAATTTGCTGGCATATAGTTACTCACAATATGTTCTTATAACTGTATTTCTTTGGTGTTGGTTATAATCTCTCTTCTTTCATTCATGATTTTATTAATTTGGGTCCTTTCTCTTTTCCTTTCTTTTCTGATAAGTCTGGCCAGGGGGTTATCAATCTTATTAATTCTTTCAAAGATCCAGCTCCTAGTTCCATTGATCTGTTCTACTGTCCTTTTGGTTTCTATTTCATTAATTTCTGCTCTGTTCTTTATTATCTCTTTTCTGCTGGGTTTAGGCTTTCTTTGTTGTTCTTTCTCCAGCTCCTTCAAGTGTAGGATTAGGTTATATATTTGAGATGATTCTTGTTTCTTGAGAAAGGCTTGTATTGTTATATAATTTCCTCTTAGGACCGCCTTTGCTGCATCTCAAAAATTTTGAACAGTTATGTTTTCATTTTCATTTGTTTCCATGAATTTTTTAAATTCTTCTTTAATATTCGTGTTGACCCATTCATTCTTTAATAGGATGCTCTGTAGCCTCCATGTATTCGGGTTCTTTCCAACTTTCCTCTTATGATTGAGATCTAATTTCAAAGCATTGTGGTTTGAAAATATGCAGGGAATGATCCCAACCTTTTGGTACCAGTTGAGACCTAATTTGTGACCCACGATGTGATCTATTCTGGAGAATGTGCAATAGAGAAGAATATGTATTCTGTTGCTTTGGGATGGCATGTTCTCAATATATCTGCAATGACTATCTGATCCAGTGTGTCATTTAAAGTCTTTATATCCTTGTTGATCTTTTGCTTAGATGATCTGTCCATTTCAATGAAGGGGTGTTAAAGTCCCCTTCTATTTTGTATTATTTTCAATGTGTTTCTTTGATTTGGTTATTAACTGGTTTATATAATTGGCTGCTCCCATGTTAGGGGCATAGATATTTAAAATTGTCAGATCTTCTTGTTGGACAGACTCTTTAAGTATGATATAGTGTCCTTCCTCATCTTTTATTATAGTTTTTGGATTAAAATCTAATTTGTCTGATATAAAGATTGCCACCCCACCTTTCTTTTGATGTCCATTAACATGGTAAATTGTTTTCCACCACTTCCCTTTAAATCTGGAGGTGTCAGGGTGCCTGGGTGGCTCAGTGGGTTAAGCCTCTGCCTTCAGGTCATGATCCCAGAGTCCTAGGATCAAGCCCCACATCAGGCTCTCTGCTCAGCAGGGAGCCTGCTTCCTCCTTTCTTTCTCTGCCTGCCTCTCTGCCTACTTGTGATCTCTCCCTCTCTGTCAAATAAATAAATAAAATCTTTTTTAAAAAATCTGGAGGTGTCTTTGGGTCTAAAATGAGTTTTTTGTAGACAGCATATTGATGGGTTTTGAATTTTTGTCCATTCTGATACCCTGTGTCTTTTGATTAGGGCATTTAACCCATTTACATTCAGGATAACTATTGAAAGATGTGAATTTAGTGCCATTATATTGCCTGTAAGGTGACTCTACTGTATATTGTTTCTGTTCCTTTCTGGTATGTTATTTTTAAGCCCTCTCTTTGCTTAGAGGACCCCTTTCAGTGTTTCCTGTAGGGATGGTTTGGTGTTTGCAGATTCTTTTAGTTTTGTTTGTCTTGGAAGCTTTTTATTTCTCCTTCTATTTTCAATGACAGCCTAGCTGAATATAGTATTCTTGGCTGCATATTTTTCTCATAATGCTCTGAATATATCATGCCAGTCCTTTCTGGCCTGCCAGGTCTTTGTGGACAGATCTGCTGCCGATCTAATGTTTCTACTGTTGTAGATTACAGACCTCACATCCCAAGCTGTTTTTAGGATTTTCTCTTTGTCTCTGAGACTTTTAAGTTTTACTATTAGATGATGGGGTATTGACCTATTTTTGTTGATTTTGAGGGAGGTTATCTGTGCCTCCTAGATTTTGATGCTTGTTTCCTTCCCCAAATTAACAAAGTTGTCTGCTATAATTTGCTCCAATATATCTTTTGCCCCTCTCTTTGTTCTTTTTCTGGGAACCCAATTATTCTAATATTGTTTCATCTTACAGTATCACTTATCTCTTGAATTCTCCCCTCATGATCCAGTAGACGTTTATCTCTCTTTTTCTCAGCTCCTTTATTCTCTATCATTTGGTCTTCTATATCAGTAGTTCTCTCTTCTGCCTCATTTCTTCTAGCAGTAAGAGCCTCCATCTTTAATTGCACCTCATTAATAACTTTTTTTATTTCAACCTGGTTAGATTTTAGTTCCTTTATTTCTCCAGAAAGGGATTCTCTAGTATTTCCATGCTTTTTGCAAGCCCAGCTAGCACCTTGATAATCATCATTCTGAACTCTAGTTCTGACATCTTACTAATGTCCATATTGATTAGGTCTAGCAGTCGGTACTTCTTGTTCTTTTTTTTTTTCTTTTTTTTGAGATGAGTTTTTCTGCCTTGTCATTTTGTCCAGAGAGGAATAGATGAATGAGAAAACAAAATGCTAAAATGGTAACAACAACCCCAGAAAAATATACACTAACCAAATCAGAAGAGACCGGAAACCAGGGACAGAAGAAAGGAAAAAAATATACATATGTATGTGTATATGTATATATACATATATTTATATTTATATATTATATATAATATATATATTATATATAATATATATAATATATAATATGTATATTATATATAATATATAAAAATTATACATATGTATGTATACATATACATATACATATGTATAATTTTTATATATTATATATAATATACATATTATATTTATATATATATATACACAGGCCCCTCCTGCAGAAGATCAGCAAGAACATCCAGCCAAGAGTAAGTTTACTGATTGCAAAACAGCATTAGGGAAATATAGCATATGGAATTCATGGCTTTCCCTCTCATGATTCTTTAGTCTTTCAGAGTTAACTTTTTAAAATTTTCATTTTTTTTTCTTTTTCTATTTTTTTGAATTTTTCCTGTTTCCTATTTTAATGAACATTTTATTAATAATTAAAAAAACTTTATTCTCATTTTTATAGTCAGTCTATCCCTTCATTGTATTTAACCTTATTTTTTGTATACATAAAAGTCTTTCTTTAAATCTTTGGGATATAGTTTCTTCTAACAGAAAAAAATATACATTAATTCTAGCATATGCCTTTGCTCTAGTCTCCAGCTTGATCACATTCTCTCTCTTTTCCCCCTTTCCTTTTCCCAACCAACTTCTTACCTTATCAATTCCTTTTTATTTATTTATTTTTATTTTTAAAAAAGATTTTATTTATTTATTTGACAGAGAGATATCACAAGTAGGCAAAGAGGCAGGCGGGTGTGGGGGGGAAACAGGCTCCCTGCCAAGCAGAGAGCCCAATGCAGGACTTGATCCCAGCACCCTGAGATCATGACCTGAGCCAAAGGCAGAGGTTTAACCCACTGAGCCACCAAGGCGCCCATCAATTTCTTTTTTAAAATCTTTTAAAATTTTCATCTTTACAGTCATATTACATTCCTTCACCATGTTTACCCTTATTTTTGTATATATAAGCTTTTCTTTCTTTAGATTTTGGGAGGCAGTTTCTTCTAACATACCAGAATACACCCCAAATCAAGTGTATGGCTCTGTTCCATTCACCAGCCTAATTATATATATATATAATATAATAAATATATAAATATATTTTATATAAATAAATTTATATATTTTTATATTTCATATTTGTATAAATAAAAGTATATATTATATAAAAATATATATTTATATAAATAAATATATTAAAATATACATAATATATTGTGTATATTATACATAATATGTATAATATTAAATAATACATTAATATTAAATAATATATATTTTTAAAGATTTTTTAAGTATTAATAAAATGTTCATTAAAATATGAAACAGGAAAAATTCAAAAAAATAGAAAAAGAAAAAAAATAATGAAAATTTTAAAAAGTTAACTCTGAAAGACTAAAGAATCATGAGAGGGAAAGCCATGAATTCCATATGCTATATTTCCCTAATGCTGTTTTGCAATCAGTAAACTTACTCTTGGCTGGATGTTCTTGCTGATCTTCTGCAGGAGGGGCCTGTTGCAGTGATTCTGAAGTGTCTTTGCTGGAGAGTGAATTGCACTCCCTTTGCCAGGAGCCAGGCTAAGTAATCTGAGTGGTTTCCATCTTGGGAGTTTTTGTTCCCTGAACACTTTCTGTAGTGCTTTGGAGGACGGGAATGAAAATGGCGGCCTCCCAATCTCTGGCCCCATAGGAGCTGAGAGCTTGGGTCCCCACTCCACAGTGTGCCCTGAGAGAAAAGCCGTCAATCCCTCCTGTCTTCCTGGTGTCTTGCCATGCTCTGGGCTCACCTGGCCTATGACTGAGCATTTCTATCTCTGGCGCACCGCCCTGTTTGGAATCTCCAACTCAGCAGATTCCTGCCAAGCACTCTGGCGCCGTCCTCCCAGGGGAAAAAGTAGGGGGGTGGAGGGGAGTCTCCCAGATCCGCCACTTGTGGGGCCCCTGCTCAAAGAGCAGTGGCCTGACTGTGCCTCAGATTGGGATTTATGACAACCCCAAACTGAGAGCCTCCTCCCCAATCTGATACCTGGGACCTCTGCTGCACTCAGACCCCCTTGGTTTTTCTGTGATTCCAAAGGTCCTAGGACCACACTGTTCCAACAAGTGTTCCACCCCCCCACCCCCCATCCCCCACCCTCGCTTAGCCACTGAAGCAACATTCCTCTACAGAGCAGACTTTTAAAAGTTCTCATTTTGTGCTCTGCTACTCTCTCAATTGCCAGCAGCCAGCTCCTCCCCCACAGTCTATCTTACCATCAATTCAGATTCACTTCTCCGCATGTCCTATCTTCCGGAAAGTAGTTGCTTTTCTGTTCCTAGAATTGCTGCTTTTCTTCTCTTCAATCTCTTATTCAGTTTGTAGATGTTCAGAATGACTTGATAACTGTCTAGCTGAATTCCTGAGACAGGATGGAATTTAGATCTCATACTCCTCTGCCATCTAGCCTGATATAAATAAATGCTTTTTCAAGGCCAATTTTTCTACCCATCTTCTGCCCCACCACTCTCCTCACCCATTCTTTTTTGTTTCTCTTTCTTTTTGTGACAGGTGCCCTTAGACACCTCATTGGTATCCCAGAATAGAAAATGGCCCATCATTGGGAACTTCCTTGAACTTGGGGGCTTTGTGCCAGAGGACAATATTTCTATTCAGCCAAAACTGATTTGTAAGAACGACAATAAAGAGAAATTAAAATGTTTTTTGTAAAAATGAAAAAAAAAAAAAAGAACAAGGAAAAAAATGAAAAATACATATGCTATGCTACCTTCTATAAGAAAGAAGGTGAGGGGCGCCTGGGTGGCTCAGTGGATTAAGCCTCTGCCTTCAGCTCAGGTCATGATCCCAGGGTCCTGGGATCAAGCCCCCATCGGGCTCTCTGCTCAGCAGGGAATCTGCTTCCCCCCACTCTCTCTCTGCCTGCCTCTCTGCCTACTTGTGATGTCTGTCAAATAAATAAATAAAATCTTTAATTTAAAAAAAAAGAAAGAAAGAAGATGAAATAAAAAAAAATACATCATACATCAAGTGAATCTCAATACAACTGGGGGCAAAAATATGGGCTTATTTATGCAAAATGAAATGCAGGGAAAATAAACTAGAAACCTAAAGGGAAAAGATGAGAAAGAGTGGGAAAGATAGGGGAAACAATGGAGCAAAGCTGATCAAATTTTTATCATATTATTCATAGAATTTTGACTTTTGAACCATGTAAATGTTTTCATTTCCAAAATACAAAATTAAATCCAAAGATTGAATTGATTCTAATCTGCACAGAAACAGAAACAAACCAGTATAAGTATGATCACATCAATAGCATGACCACTTGCTATGATAATTCCAAGTAATCTTTGAAGGCTAAACTAATTTTCCATCATCAGGTGGTGTTCTAAGGATAATAAGAGCTGCACGAAAACCTTGAATGCAACTTAATAAGTTTGTTGTTGGCGGTGGTATTGATCTGATAATTCTGAAAACAATTTTCCAAATATAGATATATTGATGTTGTGAACCAGTTTTCTCCACTGTGGGAGATTTTTGTTTAAAATATGGAACAGGGGAAGAAGAAGCAAACCCTATGGCATTGGATTAAGGAATTAGTGATAGCACTACAAATTCATGGTTTTAAAAAGTATGTATTTCCTAGCTTCATAAATTGAAAGATCCTAGAAGCAATGACTCTTCTGTAGCAAAGAGTATACTTTGTATCCTGATCTCAGCATCTAAATACCAAAATCCAACAGAAAGAAGCAGGATTACATAGAAAAAAAAAATGGCTGATTCCAGGGCTAGGTCAGGGAAAATACAATGTGACTTGGGACATAGTCTTTTTTCAGAACTAACAGCATGCTCAAAGACTGATAGGAAACATAAAAGAACATGGCAACCAGCAAAAATAAACAAATGAAAAGAATTATAAAATGTCGAACTTTTTAAAAGTCCATGAGTCTATAACCCTCCTTAAAAAGAGAGGAAAAGGGGCATCTGGGTGGCTCAGATGTTTGGGCATCTGCCTTCGGCTCAGGTCATGATCCCCGGGTCCTGGGATGGAGTCCTACATCGGGCTCCCTGTTCAGTGAGGAGCCTGCTTCTCCCTCTGCCTCTTTCTCTCTCTCTCTCTCTCTGACAAAATCTTTTAAAAAAATGAGAGAGGAAAAGAGAAAGGATGCCAATAAATGCATGTGGAAGGAGTGATCTGCAGCCAAGAATACTCTATCCAGCAAGGTTATCATTCAGAATAGAGGAGAGATGAAGAGTTTCTCAGACAAACAAAAACTAAAGAAGTTCATGACTACTAGCCCAGCACTTCAAGAAATTTTAAAGATTCTTTGAGTGCAAAACAGAGACCAAATGTGACAGACAAGATCAGAGAAAATCTCCTGAAATACATATGTATCAATAATTACTTTGAATGTAAATGGACTAAAAGCTCCAATAAAAAGACATAGGGTGTCAGAATACATTTTTTTTAAAAAGATCTATCTATATGCTGCCTACAAGAGATTCCTTTTAGACCTAAAAACACCTACAGACTGAAAACAAGGGGGTGGAGAAATATTTATCACAAAAATTGATGTTAAAAGAAAGAGTAAGAATACTTATATTAAACAAACTAGCCTTTTTTGTTCTTGTATTTTTTTCTCCTGCTTTGTTATCAGATTAGTACTGGCCTTCTAGAATGATTTTGGATGTGTTCCCTCTATTCCATTATTTGTATATTTTGATTGTCATTTGTAATAATTTGATTGTCATTAATTGTTTAAATGTTGGGTAGAATTCACCAATGAAACCATGTGACCCTGGGCTTTTCTGTGCTGGAAGGTTTTTGATTCCTAATTCAACTTTCTTTTAAGATTTTATTTATTTATTCATGAGGGACAGAGAGAGAAGGAGGCAGAGACAGAGGGAGAAGCAGGCTCCCCAAGGAGCAAGGAGCCAGATTCGGGACTCAATCTGAGGACCCCCGGGATCATCACCTGAGCTGAAGGCAGATGCTTAACCATCTGAGCCACCCATGTACCCCCTAATTCAACTTCCATGCTTGTTATCAGTCTAAAAAGATTTCCTCCTTCCTGGATTGAAGATTCAGGATTCAATCATGTTAACCTGTGTGTTTTTAGGAATTATCTGTTTTTTTTCTTAAGTTATCTGATTTGTTAGTATGTAATTATCACGTTATGTATTTCTGTGATTATCTGTTGTATTGCTTTTGCTTCCATTTCTCATTTTGGTTCTTGAGACGTTTTTTTTCTTAGTTAATGTAATTAAAACATTGTCAATTTTATCTTTTAAAAAAACTGGTCATTACTCTCAATGTTATGTTATTTGTTAATCTGGTCCCTATTTCATTTATTTTTGATTTTTCTTTATTATTTTCTTTCTCTACTAGATATCAGCTGAATTTCTTCTTTTTCTAGTTCCTCGTGGTATAATGTTATCTGCTTGAACTTTATTTTATTTTATTTTTATTTTTATTAAGATTTTATTTATTTATTTGACACAGAGAGAGAGCACAAGCAGGCAGCGTGGCAGGCAGAGGGAGTAAGAGAAGCAGGCTCCCTGCTGAGCAAGGAGCTCAACACGGGACTCAGTCCCAGGACCCTGGGATCATGACAGCAGCCGCTTAACTGACTGAGCCAACCAAGCATCCCTGAACTTTTTTAATATAAGCGTTTATAGCATAAACTTCACTCCAACATCTGCTTTTGTTGCATCCCATAGGTTTTAGAATATTGTGCTTTCTTTTTCTTTTGTTTTGAGACATATTTTGATATGTTGTTTGATTTCCTACTTGGTCCATTGCTTGTGCAGTAGAGTGTTGTTTAATTTTAATGTATTAAATACTTAATATTTATAGATTTTCCTACTTTATGTTATTAATCTTTTGTTTTTCACCACTATGGGTGGAAAAGATTTTTAGAATAATTTCAGTCTTCAAAAATTTGTAATATTTATTACATCTTTCTTTTTCTTTCTTTTAAATCATTGAATACTTTTTTCCATTTTTATTTTATTTTGTCTTTTTATTAACATATAATGTATTATTAGCCCCAGTGGTACAGGTCTCTGAATTGTCAGGTTTACAATTGTCAGGTTCACATCACTCACCATAGCACATACCCTCCCCAATGTCCATAACCCAACTACCCTCTCCCTATACCCCTCCCCCAGCAATCCTGTTTGTTTTGTGAGATTAAGGGTCTCTTATGGTTTGTCTCCCTCCCTATCCCACCTTGTTTCATTTTTTCATTCCCTACTTCCCAAACCCCACTTTGCCTCTCAAATTCTTCATATCAGGGAGATCATACAATAATGGTCTTTCTCTGATTGACTTATTTCACTCAGCATAATACCCTCTAGTTCCATCCACATTGTTGCAAATGGCAAGATTTCATTTCTTTTGATGACTGCGTAGTATTCCACTATATATATATATATATATATATATATATGTATATATATATATACATATATACCATATCTTATTATATATCTTTCTATGTGATCTAACAGGAAATTCTTCTGTATGTACTTGAAGAAATGTGCATTTCATTTTTCTTGAGTGGAATTTTAAAAAATATTTTATTTATTTATTTATTTGACAGAAGGTGAGCAAGAGAGCAGAAGTGGGGGAAGCAACAGAGGGAGAGGGAGAAGCAGGTTCCCCACTGAGCAGGGAGCCTGATTGATGTGGGGCTCGATCCACTGGCTGAGATGAAGGCAGAAGCTTAACCAACTGAGCCACCCAGGTGCCCCTGAAACGTTTTATATAGATATCTTTAAAACCATGTATTCTGGGGGCTCCTGGGTGGCTCAGTGGGTTAAAGCCTCTGCCTTTGGCTCAGGTCATGATCCCAGGGTCCTGGGATGGACTGCCACACCGGCCCCCTGCTTAACAGGGAGCCTGCTTCCCTCTCTCTCTCTGCCTGCCTCTCTGCCTACTTGTGATTTCTGTCTGTCAAATAAACAAATAAAATCTTTAATTTAAAAAAAAAATGTGTTCTGAAGTATGCTTCCAGTAAAATGTTCTTCTTGACATGAAAATTGGGGGCTCCCTGCTCAGTGGGAAGTCTGCTTCTCCCTCTCCCTCTGTTGTTCCCCCAGCTTGTTCTCTGTAAAATAAAATCTTCTTTTAAATTTTTAAAAATTAGTGCTGTGAAGTGTGTAAACCTGGCAATTCACAGACCTGTACCCCTGGGGCTAATAATACATTATATGTTTATAAAAAAAAATAAAAATTAAAAAAAAGAAATAGTACCTGAAAAATTTTTTAAATTAATTAATAAATACATAAATAATAGGGGCACATGGGTGGCTCAGTGGGTTAAGCCTCTGCCTTCAGCTCAGGTCATGGTCTCAGGGTCCTGGGATCAAGCCCAGCATCGGGCTCTCTGCTCAGCAGGGAGCCTACTTCCCTTTCTCTCTCTGCCTGCCTCTCTGCCTACTTGTGATCTCTGTCAAATAAATAAATAAAATCTTCTTTTAAAAAATTGTTTAAAAAAAATAAAAACTAATAACTTTAACTGAGATTCTATGTTTAAAATAAAGCATATCAGAGGGGAAGTGGGAAAGGATGGGTGAAATAGGTAAAAGGGATTAAAAGTACATTTATCATGATGAGCACTGAATAATATATAGAATTACTGAATCACTATTTTATACACCTGAAAGTAATATAACACTGTATGTTAACTATTAAAGTAAATTAAAGTAATTTAAATTAATTAAAGTAATTTAATTAATTACTTTAAAGTAATTAGTACTTTAATTAATTTAAATTATAATTAACTATTATATAATTATATAATTAATTAGTTTGATTAATTACTTTAACGTGATTAAAGTATTAATTACTTTAAAGAATTAAAGTAAAAAAATACTTTAAAAAAGGAAAAAAGAAAAAGAAAATGCTAGACACCAATAAATATATAAATAAATAAATAAACAGACTAACTAAATCCATGAGTCCATACCCATCCTTAAAAAGAAGAGAGGAAAAGAAAAAGAAAGGATGCCAACCGATGCTTGTAGTAGGAATGATAGAAATAGAAAACCATCCTTTTAGAACCACTGTAGGAATAATAGATTCAGGCAAGAATCATCAAAGTGAGCTTAAATCACTGAGTGAAAAAATGGGGCATAAAGGAATATTTATACAGTCTGAAAGTATTGCTTCCCAGAATATATATGAATCACAAATAAAAATACAATGAATCTGGCAGTTAGCACTTTGACTAAGTGATCCATCTTAATACCAGACTTACTAATGGGACAATCCAACAGCAGTTGCCTCTTGATGTGACACACTGAGGATACAAGTCACTTCTGTGGTATTTCTGTGAAAACTTCACAACCTGAGTCTAACCTTGAGGAAATAACAAGTAAATCCAAACCAAAGAACATTCTATAAAATGTCTGGCCTGAAATCCAAAAATTTCAATGTCAACAAAGCCTTAAAAAAAAGCTAGAGAGCTGCTCTTGATTAAAGGAAACAAAATAGACAGATAACTAACTACAACATGTGTGATCCTTGATTATCTCTTGGGTGATTATAAAATTCTAATAAAAGGTATTATTGAGATAACTGGGGATATTTGAATAAAGTCTCATGTTAGGGGATAATATTAAATATATTAGATGATAGAATTGTATCAATTTTAAATTTCCCAAGTGTTGTATCTCTATTTTAGATACACTAGAGCAAGCTCTTGTTTTTATAAGATACAGGCTGAAGTATTTAGGAATAAAAAAATCACAATATCTACGACTATCTCTGAAAGGGTTTGACATGATCTTATCCATAAATATTTTGTGTGTATCTCAAAAATATAAAAGCACCTTAAAAAATAACGACATGACACGCAGTTTTTAAAGCTTGCCTGGAGGGGTGCCTGGGTGGCTCAGCGAGTTGGGCCTCTGCCTTCAGCTCAGGTCATGGTCTTGAGGTTCTAGGGTCTTGGCAGAGAGACTGCTTCCCTCTCTCTCTCTCTCTCTGCCTGCCTCTCTGCTTACTTGTGATCTCTGTCAAATAAATGAGTAAAATCTTTAAAATAAATAAATAAATAAATAAACAAACTTCCCTGGTAATTCTATTGTCCAACTATAGATCAATACTATATAAATGATAAGCAAAACTAATCTCAGAAGTCAAATCTGATCATTTGGTCATGGCATCTTAGAGCACTGTGTTAACAAAAAAGGAAACAAAACAAAACATTATGATATATGCTTAGGCTCAACCAAAGAGAATGCTAAGATTGACTGGCTAGGTCTGTCTTGGTATTCAGAAGGTTCCTGTATATTATCTGGGTCACACTATAAACATGAAACAGGGATGACACAAAAGAGCAAGGTACAGTCTAGAAGATGAAAAGGAGAGTCTAACGTCACTAGTGGAGTTCTGAATCTATCTTAGATAACTGACTTCCCCAGTCTTTTTTTGTTTTTAAGATTTTATTTTTATCTATTTGACAGACAGAGATCACGAGTAGGCAGAGAGGCAGGCAGAGTGAGGAGGAAGCAGGCCCCCTGCTGAGCAGAGAGCCTGATGCGGGACTCGATCCCAGGACCCTGAGATCATGACCCAAGCCAAAGGCAGAGGCTTTAACCCACTGAGCCACCCAGGCACCCCCTGACTTCTCCAGTCTTGAAGAAATTGGGACCAGACTTATTTTCCTAGTTACTATGACTAACATTATAGTGAAACAAAAGTCAGGTGTGGTGGGGGGAGGGGTGCATGTGTATGCATTAAGCTTTGAACTCTTTGATCATAACAAACTCCACTCATGTGGGTAGGAAAGAACCATAGGGAGGAGCTCTTTAGAGTAACAGCCATTTTTTTTTTAATGTATGAGTAGATGGGGACTATCAGCAGAAATGAAAATGATAATAAAGAGTCAAATGGAAGTGCTAGAAATAAAAAACACAATACCAGAAATGTAGAATTATTTAGATAGACTTATTACAGCTGAGGGAAAAAAAAAAAAAACTCAGTAAAACTTGACGATAGGTCAAGAAATTATACAAACTGAAACACAAAGAGAAAAAAGTGAATAAAAAACTGTGCATCCAAAAACTGTTCCACAATATCAAATGGCCCAATATATGAATAACTGGAGTCATAGGAAAAAAGGAAGGGAAAGAGGGAGGGAGGGAAAATAGGGCAGAAAAAATATTTGAAGAGATAATGACCAAGAAATTTTCCAAAATTATGAACGACATCAAACCATAGACCCAGAAGTTTACAGAATCCCAGAGAAGATAAATTAAACACACACACACACACACACACACACACTGAGTCTAACTGCTGAAAACCAAAAATAAAGAGAAAATCTTGAAGATATCCAGAAAAAATAAATAAATAAACTATGTACAAAGAAACAAAGAATTACAGCAGTCAGAAACAATGCAAGCCAGAAGACAAGAAAGTGGCATCTTGAAAGTACCAGAGAATTAAACTAACATACAAGCCTTCTTTACCCAGGGAAAATACCATTCAAACTTGAAGGTTAAATAAAGACTTTTTCAGAAAAACTAAAGCTGAAGTAATTCATTGCCAGAATAGCTACAACTCAAGAAATGTTAGAGGAAGCTCTTCAGGCAAAAGGACTGTAATATCAGATAAAAACTTGAATCTACACAAATAATGTTGCCATGTACGTAAATGCTAAATTATGAATTATAATTTATTAGTTAAAAGAAGTTAGTTTTCCACAACAGCTGTATGTAGTAGTCAGAAGAACTCAATGAAGACATTATAATATGAAATTAGCAGAAAGATAAGTTAAGCTAATTAATGTGTTTTACCGTTTCCATAGTCGCTTTAGAGGAAAACTGCCGAGTCTCTATGAGTAAGACTTAAGTACAGGGACCATGTTTATGTAATGAATCAGAAGACTCCATTGGCCTCTCTATTACCAGCTCCATGTGTGCCCACAAATAACACAGCTGATTGGACCAGGACTATGCACCTTCCTCAATTACAGGAATTTATAAGCTGGAAAGCAGCCCCTGGACATATAAGAATTCTAGATAGTCGTGTTTTTGGTAATTTGGGGGTCTACGAGATCTACTCAAGAATACGAGCTAGAGGGATGCCTGGGTGGCTCAGTGGGTTAAAGCCTCTGCCTTCAGCTCAGGTCATGATCCTGGGGTCCTGGGATCGAGCCCCGCATCGGGCTCTCTGCTCAGCAGGGAGCCTGCTTCCCTTCCTCTCTCTCTGCCTGCCTCTGCCTACTTGTGATCTCTGTCTGTCAAATAAATAAATAAAATCTTTAAAAAAAAAAAAAAAAAAAGAATCCGAGCTAGAAAACAGGGATATAATTGAACAAAAAGGAAGGTAATGGTGAAAGATCGGCAAGGAGAAGAAAGTAATCACATGTTGTTAGGCAACAGAAGACATGAGTTTAAACAGAAGTGATGGGACAGGCAGGAAAAATAATTTACAGAACTGAAGAAAAAAATTGTGGCAGAAACTACAAAACAGGGATAGAGAAAGGCTGAATCACCATGACAGTGGTGATCCATGAGTTTTAAGGTCTGGGGTCAATAAAGTGACCCCAGACTGTGTGGGAAACCAGACTCCCAGATCACAATTTTACTTCCCATGAAGCCTATTACATGAAGATTCTTATTGTTCCAGTAAACTCAGTAGGACTTACTTCAGATCTTCATACTTTTTTCTCTTTTGTCAACTGCTGGACTTTTTGACCCACTGTGCCACCCAGTCCTGAGGTA
This sequence comes from Mustela nigripes, assembly GCF_022355385.1. NCBI lineage: Eukaryota > Metazoa > Chordata > Mammalia > Carnivora > Mustelidae > Mustela > Mustela nigripes. Next base: position 68,106,234 of record NC_081569.1, read on the forward strand.
GGAGTCCTAATTTATGTGAAACACAATGTGACTTAGTATATTAGTTGCCTAGGACTACTGTGAAAAATCACCACAAACTCATTGGCTAAAACCACAGAAATTTTTCCTCTCACAGTTCTGGAGGACAGAAATTCAGAACCAAGGTATTGGCAGGGCTGGTTCCTTCTGAAGGCTCTGGGAGAGAATCCATTCCAGCACTCTCTATCATCCAGTGGCTGCCCACAAGCTTGGGTATTCCTTGGATTAGAGAGGCATCACTCCAATCTCTGCCTCCATTTTCACATCCCCCTCTCTTCTGTGTATCTTCCCACCTTCCTTTCTCTTCTAAAGACACTTATCATTGGATTAAGGCCCATGCTAGTACAGGACTATCTCATCTCAGGATCCTTAAGTTAATTATTTTCCCAATAAGGTCACATTCACAGATTCTGCAGCTCTACTGAGTAAATATTTTGTAGGGGGGTGGGGGGTGGGGGGTGGATGAGGAGGCATCATTCACCCATGACACCTAACTCTGAATTGAAAAGGAGGTTTTAGTCCCTGCTCCACAATTAACTTACTTGCTGTGTGTGACCTTTGGCATATTGGTTAACTTCCCTGAATCTTAATTCACTCATCTGAAAATGAGAATACCTGCCCAGCCTTTTTTCCTATGAAGCAGTGTGTATCTAGTACACTTAAAATAAATGCTAAATTAATAAATGAGTGATTGAATAAATGAATTCACCCAGAGGTGTTTGGTTTGCCATTATGAAGCGAATTTCTGGCACTCAGGAGAGAGGTTAGGGCTGCATATGCAGACTCGGAAGTCTGCAGCATCAACAGGAACCAGGGAGACCACCTAGAGAGAAAAACAAAAAAGGTGAAGAAACAACCCTATAAACCTTACCAGTTAAGAATCAGACAAAAAGATACACCTGAAACTAATACAATAAGATGTGTCAACTATACTTCAACTACAAAAAAAAAAAAAAAAAAAAAAAAAAGAACTGGACAAGAAGATAATTCAAGAAAAGGTAAAGTAAGAGCAAAGAAACCAAAAGGTAAAGGTAAAGAATTAACTAACCCACCCAGGGATGTAGAAGAGCAACCGGGAAGGGGCCTTGTGGTTTGTAATGGGATGCTGAAAGGAGAGAGGGCTGTTTAATAAGCAGGAAAAAAATCTTGTGAAACACACATACCATCACTAGAAGCACCAATCATTTCACTAGGACTTTTCCCTCAATTAAAATTCCACCCTAAATCAAAGGCATTCCAGTCAGAACTACTGAGAACAAATACTTTTTTTTCAACTTGTATTTTTTTTAAGATTTTATTTATTTATTTGACATAGAGAGAGAGATCACAAGCAGGCAGAGCAGCAGGCAGAAAGAGGGGAGAAAGGAGGCTCCCCACCAAGCAGAGAGCCCAACACAGGGCTCGATCCCAGGACCCTGAGATCATAACCTGAGCTGAAGGCAGAGGCTTTAACCCACTGAGCCTCTCAACTTGTATTTTGTCTTGATTGTGTAGTAAGCAAGCACAACTGGGATGCCAAAAAAAAAAAGGAGGAGCCTTGCTCCCTCATGTCTAATACCAACAACCTATTGTCCCCAGTCTCTCCCCTCTTTCATTTCTCCAAAAGAGGGGCCAATCTCAGCTTATGCCATCCCTACTGATCTTTTACCATTTCCCTCTCTGAATAGCTACACACCTGTAAACCTGTCCCCAAAGGCCACCCATGCTGGCTATTCCACAGGCTATAGTAGGCACCCCTTGTTTCAAGAAACGTGATGGATTCATGGAAGGCAACACAGTTACAGATAACCCTTCTCATAAGCCATTGAATGAGTCCATTACAAAATTCCTATGCATACTAAGTAAAGTCACAAAATGACAGGCTTCATAACATACAAAACACATCCTTGCTGACTATAGCCCCTGTGCATTCACTACCTCAAAGCCTACAAAATTAACACAAGGTACCACCATCAGCATTTTCTGGTAAACTTGAGGTGAGTTAGGTCAGCCAACATGTAATGGACAAGCGCTTGAACCCAGGTCCTCAGACTTCAAGACTCATGCTCTTTTTTATGACTTCATTCTGGAAAACTGAATTCTATGTGGGAAAGGCAAAACTAACAGACACAAAATCAAAAGCCAAGCTGTGTGGTGGGTTTATAAATTCAGGACAAGAAATAGATCCTCATGAGTTCCAAGATGTATAGGATTAACTCTATCCCAGCTTCATGGGTGAGTCCTGATTAGCTTAAAGCAATCAATATTACTGTTCACTAGGCCACAAAGACTGCTCTAGGGATGGGCCCAGAACCCAATCAGAGATTTATTTTTCTTTAAATAAGAACTAAGAAAAAGATTCTTATACTTCTGTCAGAAGTTGACGTGAGAATCATGTAGCCTGAGGGTTGGCAGGCGTCTTTGGATATGAGGGAGAGCCTACATGAGAACAGAGCAGGTGGAGCAAAGAAATGGGGGAAGGGAAATGGGGTCCATGTCTTAGCACTTAAGCCACCAATGAAGGCTCATTCGGAGCCTGTCCTACCCCTGGACTCTGATTGAAGTTGCTGCTGAAATTCCTATTTCTACATAAGCCAGTTTGGTCTGGTCTCTTTCACTTGCAACTGAAAAACTGCTGATGCACAAGGCTAGAGTGATCCTCACAATAAGAGGGAAGAAGGGGGCTTTTGCAGTAATCCAGCACTCCGAGAAGTACTATTCAAAGACGTGGCAAGAGAGATCTAGGAGGCTACTGAAGGGACTAGTCAAGGGGACAATGGTGGCATTGGGACGTTAAGGGAGGGCTGGCTCTGAGCTTCAACATGAAAGAAAAGGTGCCCACAAGAATGGTTTCTGTCCTGATCCCATCTTTGATTAACACTATAAGCCACTCCTCAGGGATAACCAAGACCCCCAACCCATCCCCAGAGATATGATGCAACCAGTCACTTGAGAGTAGCCGGATCTGCCATGAAAGATTCAGAAAAAGACAAGGAAGGAAAGGTTGCTTGAGAAGGTCCCAGGAGTAAAAACAGGGCACTTTAAAAAAAAAAAAAAAGGAGCAGGGGAGAAGGAGAGATTGTAATAAAGGAAAAAAAAAAAAAAAGAAGAAAAGAAGATTTCTGAAAAGATCATGGATGGAAACCTAGAGAATAAGAGGGCAACATATGGTGTGGCTAAGGAGGGCCCCAGGGCCAAACAGATATTAGTCTCAAAATCCATGCGCCGCTTACTAGCTCTCTTAATTTACCCAAGTGTCCTTTTCCTGTCTGTAAATGAGCACGAAAGTTCCCCCTTTAGATGACTGTGTTGCTCCAAAAATATATATATTACAGGAAAGCCCCTAGCAGAGTGTCTGGCAAGAGTAGGTGTTCATTACTTGTGGCTATCCCCTAAGAATAAGATGATGAATGTAGGAGGACAGGAGAGAAAGAAAGAACACTGCTTTTCTTAGAGATCGACCCTCTTCAGTAGCAAGCAGCAAGTATTCCCTTTACAGAAGCAGCACTAAGGAAAATTAGACGATCACGATCACACACACACACTCTCTCTCACACACACACAGACTTTTGAGAAATGGGAATGTTTACTTAATGTCTTCTGAGTTGCAATATTCTTTGATAGAACCCCTTAGTAAATGTTGAATCAGGCTAACATTAGTTGAAAATCTTCAGCATACAAGAGAGAAAAATCACTTAGAGCAAAATATTAAAAGTCAAACAAGCAAACAAACAGATGAAAGTATAATATCGCCAGAGCTTGATTTCTGCGGGCAGAGTGTGGCCCTGCCTCACGCCCAATCTGGACTGGCTGGGCCGGTCCTTTTACGCACAGCCCAGGAACTGGAATGAGATGGAGGTGAAAACCGATAACGCTTCTTTTCAACCTTGAAATCCTCATCACGGGAGACCACCCAGCAACTGGGCTGGGGGAAGGGCGCGGTGGGGGCGGCAAATCTGAAAAACAAAGAGAAATGAGGTGGAAAGCCTCTGGGACCAGGAACGGACGGGTGGGAATCCCACGTGGCGGTAGCACCTGGTACGCGTTACTAATTAATTACCAGACTCTCACATTTATAATGCGCTTTACCGATACTAAGTCACTTCTATAAGGCACTCCGCGGGTGGTAGCAATAAGTTACAGACTACGCCTACATTATCTCCTCTAATCTTCCCAACGTCCGCGAAGTGCGTCTTGTCATCACCATTTGACAAGGAAACTGTGGCTCCTCGGTCACAAGACAGAGACTCGACGTCGCGCCGAGGGACGGCCGAGACCCCGGCGAGCCGCCAAGCCGCCTCGCCGGACCCGGGAGGACAGCTAGGCGGGCGGGGCGCCCAGGTGGCTGCACACCCACAAGGGGGCGGGGTCAGCCGGCCTCTCCCTCCCGGCGTCCCCGCAGACCGCACACCGCTCCACTTGCCAGAGAGCCCGCTTTGGTGCCGGCACCCCAGGCGCCCCGCTGTCGCCCCAGCCTCGCCGCGCGCCCCCGCGCAGCCAGCACGCCGTCCGCCCGGAGCCCTCCCCGCCGCCGCGCTGCACGCCCGGAGCGCACCCACTGTCCTCGCGGGGACAGGGGGCCCCACCACCGTCATGCTGCCCGCCATCTGCACGGCACTGGCGGGGCTGCTGCTCCTACCGCTGCTGGTGAACCTTTGCTGCCCCTACTTGTTCCAGGACGTGCGTTTCTTTCTGCGGCTGGCCGGTGTGTCCCAGCGGGTGCGCAGCTACAGGGATAGGCGGCCGGTGCGCACGCTCCTGCACGTCTTTCTGGAGAAAGTGCGCCGGATCCCGCACAAGCCCTTCCTGCTTTACCGAGACGAGACGCTCACCTACGCGCAGGTGGACCGGCGCAGCAACCAAGTGGCGCGGGCGCTGCGGGAGCACCTCGGCCTGCGCCAGGGAGACTGCGTGGCTGTCTTCATGGGCAACGAACCAGCCTACGTGTGGCTGTGGCTGGGGCTGGTCAAACTGGGCTGTGCCATGGCGTGCCTCAACTACAACATCCGCGCGAAGTCCCTGTTGCACTGCTTCCAGTGCTGCGGCGCGAAGGTGCTACTGGCCTCGCCAGGTGAGCCCCGGGGAGCGCCGGCCCTGGCAATGGGCTCCTTCGCGCCGTGATAAACGCCGCTGCATGGTGTAGAGTAGAGCTTTGGAAAGGGAAGTTCAGATACCACCTGGAAGTGTAGAGGAAGGGAATAGCAACCCTTCCTCAGGCTAATGATCTTTAGAACAACCTGTTGTGGAAGCCTGCCAGGCACTGTATTAAGCACTAAGTGTTGCCTTTAATCCTATTAACAGATAGGGTTTACTACACCGGCTTTGTAGATTAAACCAGAGAGGTGACGCCTTACGCCTCCGCAGGTCACACAGCTGGGGGGAGAGGGGTTAACCACAGCTATCTACCTCCAGAGTCCAAGCTCTTAACCAGTATTGACAATCTTTGCGTTAAAATGCAGAGTCTTGAATGTGAATTCCAGAGGATCCAGAGTGTTCTCATCTCTGCTGTTTGATTGGCTATGTGATCACGAGAAAGTCACTTTCCCTCCCTGTCCTTTGGTTTCCTCCTCTAATACAGGGTCTTCACGGATGCTTCCAGCTCTCAAATGCAGTTAGCCTTTCTAGATTCTCACTGCAGAGAGAAGGTTACTGATCTGCTCCCCCAAAAGATTTTAGGGATCTGCTGCAGTGCCCTTATCAGCCCCCATTACATCTGTAGCCAAAGTGACTTCTGGTTTGAGAGTTACCTCTTGCTATGCTTCAGCAAGACCTGAAATGGTAACTTCATGCTCCAGGAGTGACCCGGCCAGGAAGAAACAAAGAATCTGTTACCCACAGGACTGTTGGCTTTCCTTCCTAGAGAGGGAATAAGGACTAGGAGTTGCTTCTCACTCTGTCAGTAAGGTCAGTAAGGGGAGGCCCAACCAGATAGGAGCTGAAAGACCTGAAGAAATAGGGAGCTAGGAAGCCCCACCTTTCTGAAATACCTTTCCCTGCCAGCGTCTATGCAGAGCGCTTTTATTACCCCGAGAGATAACATGTCATTACCCTCTATCAGACAGTTGAGAAAACAAACTTAAAATTCCAGCCCAGCTCCATCCAATTTTAAAGCCTGTGAATTGCCCCACATTGTGCTGCCTTCTTCTACATAGATGTTGGGCTAGAGCTGGAATGGATTAAGCATCCTCTGCTCTCTCCCCTACGTTTCACAACTAAGGAAACTGAGGCAAGCTAAGCATCTGGCGTAGGGTCACAGAAGGATGTCTGCTCCCTTGTGGGAAATCAAGAAACTTACCCACGTGTTTCATGTGGTATAAAATAATCCAAAAAATGAAGGCTTTGTATAAATGTTTAAAAATGGGGTCAACTTAACGACAGCCAAGTTACGTAAGGGGGATGGTCCCTTCAAGAAAATTCCCAGCAATTTCTAGTTGCCTGAGCAAAGAGATAATTTAACTTCTTAGTAACTGGAAGACTCTTAAACCTATTACTTTGGCTTTTGGTTCCAAAGAAAGTTATTATCACAGTGATCTTTTTACCCCTGGGCAGGAGACACTTCAATACTGTTTACCTGCATAGTACTTCAGGCTCCCTGTGAGGGACGTCAGGAACTGCAGAGATTGGTTCTGTTGAACAAACAAAGGCCCTGAAGGGTGATATCAATTGCCCAGAGTCACATAGTGGGTTAGCAACAGAGAGCTGGGGACGGAACCTACATGTTTTGTCCTGTTTTGTTTTGTTCACTTCCAAGGCACTTACTCTACTACACCACCTGAACATCAGTACATAAAAGTGAGACCTATATTGGAAATTTTGGCATGGCTACCATTCACCAGGGTTTGATTCTGTGCTTTGAACTTCAGCCTTAGGGCTTGTGGAGTAGTAAGAGCTCTTGAATTCCCACTAGCTGTCAGATTCTGGAGTCTAGGCAAAAGACCAGCACCGTGGCATTTATCATGAAGATTGATCCCGTTGTCATGAATTTTGGTGAATTTTGATAAAGCTTAACAGGGCTCAATTATAATTAACAGGCCAATTATAGCTTTGGAATTTACTCTATAGGAGCACCCATCACTCAGAAAATATGACATTCTCTCTGTAGTACATTTCAGGTCCTTCTCCATAGAAGGGTATGACGGAAGTAATTACATGGAAACATTGCCTTCAGCTATATCCCGTATTGATTTTGTCATTGATAGAAAACAGGTTTTGGGGCTGATAGTTTTTCAAGCAACTTCCCAAACAGAATTTGAGTGAGATAGGAAAACATGCCGGAGGACCCCTAAAATCGTACATTTTCTCTGTTGCCATCTATGCTAACATTCAGATCATCACTAAATTAGTTCTTCTACTGGAAGGCTATCCTATGTCTCCTTCATCAGCTCACTGGCCAGGCTTACCTACACTGCATGGCTCAGCACAACTGTGAAAGGCTCCCTTTAGGTAGTACTCTTTCACAAGCTCTAATAACTCTTAAAGATACTATTATAAGACTGAGATCCAGAGATCTGTAAAATATTCCAGGTTACTTTTGACCTGGTTTTGCAAGGTTGCCAAAAATAAAATTGGACCTCCTTTGAACAATGGGATGAAGGAAAATGCCTTCAATAACTTTCAAAAGCATTTGTGTCATAATGGTGGAGCATTTTGTTATAAAACTAGTGTCAGGACCAAGGAGAAGTCTTTTTTTTTTTTTTTTTTTTTAAATTTATTTGACAGAGAGAGATCACAAGTAGGCAGAGAGGCAGGCAGAAAGAGAGGAGGAAGCAGGCTCCCTGCTGAGCAGAGAGCCCGATGTGGGACTCGATCCCAGGACCCTGAGATCATGACCTGAGCCGAAGGCAGTGGCCCAACCCACTGAGCCACCCAGGTGCCCCAAGGAGAAGTCTTGTCAGACAAACTTGAGGTCAGGTTGAGAAAAGCAGATGAACCAACCATTTAATTTGATAGCAAGAAACGTTACGGAGTCCTTGTACAATTACCTTGTACAAGGTACAATTTGGTTGCCATGATAGGATAGGGAGAAAAGAAGAGTTCGTTTGTTCAAGGATCTTATAGTCCAGTAAAAGAACTAAGCCACATTCACAAATGACTGTGACATCCAGGAGGATGTAAAAAGTATGTTAAGTCTGCTGAGAGAGATACAAAGTGCTGGGGTCAGGGTGGGGGCTGGTGAACAGAGGGCGAACACTTCTGGGGACATTAACAACTGAGCTTGGCAAGGGCAGTTGGGGACAGGGCGTCCAAGCAAGAGAAGCCCAGAAGCAGTTTGCATCAGGTTCATAACATAGATGCTTCATTAGAATTTTACTTTGTGAGGACAACAGCAGGCTGGACTTAAATAATGGTAATTTTTAAAAGCTGTCTACAGAATGGACTCCACTGCAGAGAAAATAAGGACCCAGAGAATTCAAAGAATGGCCAACAGCAGTGGTCTCACTTCCATGGAGGGAGATGATTTTCCAATACCAACTTTAGCCAAGGGTCAAGGCAGGTACTCATCTCCACTCCTCTCTCTGGGCTGCTCGAGGAAAACTTAGATGCCTTGCCTCCGTGTACTTTGTCTCAAAGGCTTAGAATTCTCTCCTGTATCTTTGAAGCAGGCCCTAGTACTACCTAGCACGTAGTAGTCACTCAACAAATGTTTGTCAAATTAATGAGTTCCATTATCCTGATTGGCTGTGACTGGCTTTCTTCTCTGAAGTATGAGAACTGTTGGGTCAGGCATGAGGACACGAAAAATGTTGTAAAAAAGTTAAATATATCCCGATTTGAGAAAATCCATTTAGATCCAGTTCCCTCCAAGCCCAGCCTCACCCTACCAGACTTGTTTACCTCGAAGTTTACCTCTGGCAATGGACTGTAGGAGAGAGATGCTCTCATGGGGTCTCATTGCCAGAGAGGAAACTGACATGAGCATAGGATGGGCTGGGACTGTAGTCGTGAGGGTTTCTGCATAAGATGGTGGAGGATAAAAGCCTAGGCATCAAATGAGTAACGTACTCGGGGTCTGGACAGAGAGCTAGCTTAAAGAGGCTCTCTAAAATTTTTCTTCATGCCCTGCTCATACCTAAAGGTTGCAAGGGGCATTCAAAATAAACTACCAGGTTTAAACTACCAGGTATTTGCAAACACTAACAGCTCTTTTTCTTTAGAAACAAGAAGGGAGTGAAGGTGTGAAAACAAAAGCCACTTTAAATCAGGTGTTATTGTTATTGAAACTGAAGAAGGTTAGGGTTCAGATTATTCTGCACCTTGAATATAAGTGGCCAGTATCTGAAAAGGACCTTCCCACAACCTCTGACCAAAAATAAGGAAGCAGATAGCTGGTAGATAGGTGGCAGGGTTGCTTATGGATACCAATTATGTAAGTCCTGATATGACCTGACAGCCTCCTAATCAAAGAATTAACCTTGATTCCAGGGCTATTTAGAAAGCAAGGGTTCCCATAAGTAAGAACTTTAAGAGAAACGAAAATAGTATTAAGAAGTTACATACATGTTGGGGCGCCTGGGTGGCTCAGTCAGTTAAGGCCTCTGTCTTGGGCTCAGGTCATGATCCCAGGGTCCTGGGATGGAGCCCTGCATCGGGCTCTCTACTCATCGGGGAGCCTGCTTCCTCTCTCTCTCTCTCTCTCTCTCTCTCTGCCTGCCTCTCTGCCTACTTGTGATCTCTGTCTGTCAAATAAATAAATAAAATCTTTAAAAAAAAAAAAAAAGAAGTTATATACATGCATAAAGGTAAGATGAGTGTTTATTTCCCTGTTAAAGATTAACCTATTCCAGGTGGGACTTAACTTTCATTAAACGTGTTTCTGACCTTAGGGAGATTTGTATTGTGTGGGGCAGGGGGAGGGGTAAATGCATGCCTCTATCTGCAGGGTGTTGACGTATAGACCAGACTGTAGGTTATTAAATGCTGTAATTTCCAAACTGCCGATGTAAAAATGCAAAATCACAGTTACAAATGGCATTAGAAAACCTGCTTTCAGACTGTCTCCAAAGATTGTTAAGAACTAGTTTGTGCTTCAGTTGCCTTTTTGAGTGAAGAAAAGATAAGCCTTCAATCCTGACTTGTGCAGCTACCAACCATTTCACAATCATCCTGAGATTTTTATCAAAACACGTTTCCTTTCACGCCTCCTTTTCAGATCCTACTTTGTTGAGATAAGCATTTGGAGTGTTTTCTGACTCAGTCAGATACTCATTCAAGGAGACAATCGAGTAGCAGAACTAGCTGCTAGACTGAATGCCTTGCCCATCAGAAAGCTGCAGCGTTAGCCAGTAGCACCTTGCCACCTTGGTGACGAAGACTGGTTCAGCTCACCAACCTGTATGTCTCCCTGATCTCTAGGAATGGGCCGTGTGTTCATAAATTCCTCTTCTTCTCTTATTTAAGATCGAAAGAAGGGAGGGAGGGAAACTTCATATGCTCCCTTGATTTCTTTTTTCTTTTTTGAACAAGGCAGATTTTAAGGGAGGGGAAACGTTATCCCTCAATATTCCCTCACTCAAGTATGCACTGCTTTCTCTGAGATTCTGTTTCAATCCAACTTAAACGTAGACTAATGAGGAACCAACAGATCTACTCTATACCATTCAGACCCCTTTCTGTGAATACTGTTTTTCACACCCAAGCTTCAACAAAGCTCAAGGTTATGCTTTTCAAAGAAGATGAACAAGAGATTGTCAATATTGCCCTTCAAAGGTAGATCCACATGCTTTATTTAACAAGAACTAAGCAGAAGGACAAATAGACAATATCTTCTAAAAAGTAAGGCACTCTCTCAAAACTTGAACCCGAATGGCTAGTATAGGATGCAGCAGGAATCGCATAAACCCAATATATTTCTGTTTATTTTGTATGTATCCTTCCATACATAGGCTCACTGAACTTCTGTCTTCGTTTGTAGAAACAGGATGACTGTATCAATATCACAGGGTTCTTGTGAAAATTATATGATGTGATATATGTAAAACTACTGTACAGACTGTTCTATACAAATGGAAACATTAAGGCTTTGTTATCAGTAAGGATGCAAGGGGTAGTGGGTGTTGTTATGGACTACTCAAATGCGCCCTTCAGTACTGAGATGCTCATTCCTCCGCTGCTGGGAACATGGGCAGTGGAATCTCTTAGCCAGGACCCTCTCCAGGACTTGTCCTTGCTTCAAGAGAGCCATTGTGCCAGAGTACCAATAGGATCAGAGAACCAGTTGAACGAGGTCTCTGTGTGGTTGCATCGCTGTTCAACCTTGCCCTCTATCTAGTCTGCTTCCCTTGCAACCTGACAGGTGTCATTGTCAAGTGGACTCCTGCATGTAAATCTCAGAACAGAGAGTTCTCAGGATCTCAGCCTGGGCCGAGTAGAGCTTTTGGGTCCTGGTTGATTGCCACTTTTAAGTAAGCAGACTTTACAGTAATAACACCCACACTGGACAAAATTTGTGAAGGAGAAAACATATAGGTCCAGTTGTATTTATAAAGGGCTTAAGGAAAGATACTAAATATCAAATAGCTGGTTAACAGAAATCCAGAAGCTCCTTTCAAATTTCAGTTTTTATATCAGCATGTCTAGTTTAAAGGAAGAAAGGATGCTGCCATCAGGTATGTTAGGTGTGTCCTAATATGGTTGGTGACACTGGACTCTCAAGTCAATGCCCAAATGCAAATTCTACACCAACAGTGCAGAGGACATGTAGGGAAATTGTTGGGCAGGATCAATTGCCTTCCCTTCAGATGAGATGAATTCTACTAAAGGTATCACAAACTAAAGGCTTACAGAGGACTGGGTAGCAACATGAATGCAGTAAAAGATGCGTGATGCCAAATTGCTTGAACTGTAATCTAGCATGACACCAGCTTAATTGCATTTCCTTTTACCTTTTTAAAAAATGGAATGTAAACTTCAGGCTGAAAAATGTATCATGTTTTTACCTGCAATCCATATGCCCTGACTTACACCAGGGACTTGGACTATATTCTAGACTCTTCTCCCAACCTTCTTTTCCCCAGTCAACTTTAGCCACTTTCAGCTACTTTGAGACCATGTTGTTGGCCTCTGGACCTTTGGATAAGCTGTTCACTCTGCTAGAAACAGGCTCAGTCAATCTCCGTTGGTCTTCAACTTGCCAACTCCTGTTCATCTTTCCGGGTCTCCACTGAGATGATACTGCCTCTGGATTGCCTTTGTGCCCCTCCCAAAATGCCATATCCCCTGTTGTGACACCTAGGACACCTTACTTAAATGGATGATTTCTTCGCTTCCTCCCGCATTAGGCTCTGTAGAAGCAGGGACTGTGTCTGTTTCCATCACGGTTATATCCAGTGCTTAGAACCATGCCTGGCACATAGGAAGCCTTCTTCAAACAGATGATGGATAAATGTTGGGAAAGAGGGGGGCAAAGGGGAAAGACTAATCAAGATAAATTACAACACAGTGTTTGAGTATATAGCTTCAGGGGAGGGAGAGGGAGAGGAGATTTCGTAATTCTTGATCCTTGATCTCAACATTTTCACCAATAGAGGAGAAAAAGAACAAGCAAGTCACACAGTGTACTAATACTAATGTAGGCCCCTGTGGGAGCACCCCACTCGGCGGGGGAAGGGAAGGCAACAGAGAGAAGTGTTGCCAAGGCTGAGTCTTGAAGGATATGCTCGAGTTTTCCAGGTGACCAGGATAGAGGACGGCACTCAGAGTAGGTGAAGCTATCTGGACAAAGGTCATGAGATGTGGAAGTATGGATACATTCAGTTCACATAGATCGATGTGGTTAGAGGAAAGGGGATAAGAGATGGTACTAGGAGATGACATCAGTAAAGTCCCCAGGGGTTAAACTGTGAATGGGCTCAGAACTTCACATGCTTCATAAGGAGAGTAGACTCTACCATAAGGGCTTAGCAGCCATTGAAAGATTTTAAGCAGGGCAGTAATAAGAAACCATAGTGTAGCTGCTAAGTTGGAAGCAGGGAAAGAGTAGAGGCAGGGAGATTGGTCTGGAAGCCTATCGGGAAGATCGATAAAGACCTGAACCAAGGCAGTGGCAAGGGATGGGGTGTTAACCATTCCAGTTTTTATAAGAGGGGTATTTTTTGGTTAATATTTTGAAGTGCTGAAGGACTAGAAAGCAATCTGATCTGGTGGAGGTGGAAAACAGTTGAAGCCAATAGAATCTTAAAGGATGGTAGCCAACAGACACACAAGGAGAAAACTCCTCATGAAAGGAAACATGATTATATAATGTGTTACTCTGCTCTGCAGTGAATAATATTTACATAGTCATAATCTTGTTGACCCTGATTATTGGTGCCCACTTCTAGAGCCAACCCATAAACAAAGCTGGGAAGATGGAATTATAGTCTCAGAAAAGATGTAAATTCTATGAACCTAGACAGCGTAAAGTGGAGATAGTGACTATTGATGGACGGGGGAGAACAAGAGTGGGGATCAAAATCGATAGGTCAAGAGGTAGCAGGAAAAGCACATTATTTGGTGATACAGAGGCAATTGTTAGAAGAAACAGATTTTTAACACTTGAAAGTAATCACCTCTAGGTGGCACGTTTAGTTTTGAAGAGGCAAGGGGAATGGAACTGTTGGTTTTCATAATAAACTCTTTCGTACTATTTGATTTCTTTTTACCAGGTGCATGAGTCTTCTGGTTAAAATGTTTAAAATATTTTTTTAAATGTATGTGGCTTGATGGTATTTCTTGTTTTGATGGAGCCATCATATATAAACAAATGAAAAACAAAGCATATAAGATGAATTAGGGATGGCCTCCCCAAGGTACTTCCCTGGGGTATTGGGTCAGCTTCCTATTAAGAATAAGTATATTCAGTTCAGTTTTCACAAGGTCGAGACAAATAAGCGGAAAGGCCACCTTATCTTGTGGTTGAAGGGCACAGAAATCAAGCAGCAAACATGAAATGTGGTTTATATATTAAATCAGTACCTTTTAAATTTTTTGACGTTGGCCTACAGTAGAAAAATGTATTTGTTTGTGACAGTATACACACACTCATACAACTGACTGAAAGCTGTTTTTAAAAAAGTAATATTTACCTGTTCCTATGTGTGATATACTCTGAAAACATATTTCATTCTACTGGAATTTTTAAAATTTTGGTCACTTCAAATGATTTCAAAAATCCACCACTGTATTGTGACCCACAGTTTGAAAAACACGCTAATTGGCCCTGATTTTTTCTTAGAGCATAAAATATGCTTATGAAATTTGGAGCTCCTTTCTCAGATGAGTTGAACTTTCCTAGGGAAACTATTTGCTCCTGATGTGTTAAGAAATATGTCTGTATGTGTACATATAAAGTTGGCTTCTGTCATCATTATTAGTTAGCATGGTTGCCTTGCTTTTGTTTTTTGTCTCCTACCTTAAAATTTTCTTTTTTTCTTTTTCATCATTGGGACACATATGTTGGGAATAACCAAATTCATTTCTGGAGTATTTTGAGACATATACCAGACATGCATGTAAGTTATGCACTTATATATCTTGGTTTTTATCCATGTGTCAGTTTGTTTGAAATCTTCAACCAACCACCTGATGCTAGGAACCCATTAAAACCCAGCCTTCCCCCAAAACTTGGAATCTTGTGAAATTTCCAAATCTAGCAAAATCCATGCTTAAAACTGTATAACTATAAGTACCCCATGTCATGTCTATACATTTCAGCAAAAATTATGCTGGAAACAAAATCAATATGAAGCCTGTTGCACTAAGAGAACTTCAGTGGACTAATATAATTCATTTGGATTTTCTTTCCACATTAAGAACTACAAGACGCTGTTGAAGAGGTGCTGCCAAGCCTGAAAAAGGATAATGTGTCCATCTATTATGTGAGCAGAACTTCTAACACGGATGGGGTCGACTCTTTACTAGACAAAGTAGATGAAATGTCAACAGAAGCTATTCCAGAGTCTTGGCGGTCCGAAGTCACTTTTTCCACTCCTGCCTTATACATTTATACTTCTGGAACCACAGGTAAAAATAAAGGATTCTCAAAGAAATGGACTTAGCCTGAAGGAGTTAAATGTTGCATTAAGTTTTCAAATGTTCTTTCCCTTGGCAAAACTTATCGGATATCTAATACTTTAGAGGATTTAGCTCTTTGCCTGTGGGAACTGGTCTTGTTTCATAGCATGTGATCCTATTTGGGTGTCTCCAAGCTACCTGTATTTCCCCATCGCTGGTATGTAGAACAGAGAAAGAAGTTAGCCAAGAAGTACAAACATAGTTATGATAATAGATAAAATTTGGCACTGAATAAGTTTTGGGAATTTTTTAAATGATGGTTGGATTTCAATTATCTTATATCACAAGTCTATACATAATGGATAGCCAGTTATAAATGGGGCACCAAAGAAAATGAGAGAACAATAACAGAGTTGTATTTACATAAATGCTTTGACCATTATCTTCCCATGCAACACTGACTGGGAGCTGTTTGGTGATGTGGGTGTAGAATGGCTCTAGCCCAGGGCCTGAAGTACTGTATTTCACCAAATCTAAGATACCTTCAACTATAAGCTGCAGCATAATTTTATGAACCATAAAGAAAAAAACACTGCCAATTAACAGTGCTATTGGAATAACTATATGGAACAGGCAATATCAAAGATAGAATATACTAGGCATTCTCCTATAAGCTTTAGGGTCTCGCGTTTATACAACTCTCCCACCATCCTTAAGATGAGTACCGTTCTTATCCCCATTTTACAGATGCAGAAACTCGTGCTTAGAGAGATTAAGAACTTCTCAAGGTCATTTGTCAGGATTCACCTTGGTTGGATGACACTACTTCTCACCCATCTGACCTCTCTGCCACAATACCTCCCAGTTCTTCGATTTAACAGATAATGTGGTGTTTGCCTGCTCTAGGCCAGAGAAAACATTATCAAAATGTAATAATATGAGACCATATGGATATATTTAAAAGGAGGACAAGAAGCCAGTGCCAGCATGCTGATGGTTATTATTAATATTAGAAAACTGAATATGTGACTCATTTCTCCTTTTGATTAAAATTTTAATTTAATTTAAGCAGGTATTGCATGCAGGCATTTCCTTGTAAAACAATCAAACATTATAAAGCTAAAGTTTCCTTTGAGCCTTTTATCCCAACACCAGCCTATAAACACTCCCTTCTTTTACCTCAACAGACCCTCAGCACCCATCTGTTCTCCCAATTCCTAGACCTGAGTTTAACCTCAAGATGGGCTCCCTTTTGTACACTTACTTTCATTAAGTATTTTCTTTAAGTAAATGAAGGGAGACTGGGCATGACATATTAAATCCAGTGCCCAAAGCTTGTCTATCCTGTTTCTGTCAGAAGTTATATCTATTGCCACGCCATCAGAATGGTGGGATGACATAGTTAACCAAATGCTTCCCCAACATACAGACAGTACCTTAATATATGGGAATTTATCCTCATTTATCCTCATTTCTTAATAGAATGGTAAAATTAAGTTGTGAATTTTGGGAAATAATTGAGAAAAAGTCAGCCCTCAGTTAGTTATAGGGAATTCTAGTTAATGCTACACAAGAATAGAACTTCACAATGTAGTTTTTGGCAGTCAAATATAAAACCCACTTTAGGGAGAAAAAGACACTGAGCTCCCCTTAATTTAATCCCATAATTCTGAATTTATATTTAATTGGAAGGTGATTGGGTTGATGTTTACTTTGCTTTTCTCCTTATCTCTAAATAAAATATTTGTTAAGTAACTCTTGTAAAAATTAATTAAAAGAACTTGAGGCACCTGGGTAGCATAGTCAGTTAAACATCTGACTCTTGGTTTCAGCTCAGGTCATGATCTCAGGATCATGAGATCAAGCCCAGTGTTGGGCTCTGTGTTCAGCAGGGAATCTGCTTGAGATTCTCTTTCTCCCTCTGCCCCTCCCACTTGTGCTTGCTCTCTCTCTCTTTCTCCCTCTTTCTCAAATAAATAAGCCTTTAAAAAGAAGTTTAAAAAAAAAAAAGAGCTCACTTAAGCAATTGGAAAACAAGATGTTTTCCCTGTTCCTCAGTCATTAGTACAAAATTATGTAATAGTTACCATATATTCTTTTTTCTTCATTAATACAAAATCTTAAATTGGGAAATTTCTGAAAGTACCTCAAAGCAACGAAGGATATGTATTTCCTTTTTAAAAATATATTTTAGGGGCTCAGTGGGTTAAGCCTCTGCCTTCAGCTTAGGTTTTGTCTCAGTGCCCTGGGATCAAGCCCCGCATTGGGCTCTCTGCTCAGCGGGGAGTCTGCTTCCCTCTCTCTCTCTGCTTACTTGTGATCTCTCTCTCTGCCAAATAAATAAATAAAATCTTTTAAAAAATGATTTAAAATATATATATTTTTTAGAGTTTTTACTATCTGTACAATTATTTTCTGTGGTGAATACAATTGATTATCAATGCTTTCTTATATTTCTTAATATTAGTGTAGAATGGAACATTAATACTAACATAATGCCATTGGCCCACTGTCAAAGAAAATGAATTTTGAATTGTGTTCACAGTTATGACAGGTTTCTGACCACACTGCTTTACCTTATAATGAGTTGCTATTACTTAGGCCATACCTAGCTAAGGTGCCATCAAGTAAGTATGGAAGGATCTGAGTCTACAATGGACTGCCTTCCTCCTTAAAAAGTCCATTTACAGGGACAGCTGGGTGGCTCAGTTGGTTGGACAACTGCCTTCGGCTCAGGTCATGCAGAGTCCCGGGATCGAGTCCCGCATTGGGTTTCCAGGTCCATGGGGAGTCCACTTCTCCCTCTGACCTTCTCCTTGCTCATGCTCTTTCTCACTGTCTCTCTCTCAAATAAATAAATAAAATCTTAAAAAAAAAAAAAAAGTCCATTTACCTACTAATGTCTTAACCTCTAGCCCTAGCCCCTTAATAATGGCTTCAGGACCTCCCCACGACTGTGTCACCTTCCATGAGAAACAATATAAACAAATCCTTTTAATAGTGTTTTGCAAATATGCTATATAAATTATATTTAAGAAAATGCAATATACTAAAACTACACCGAGAAACCGTTTTTCACCTTTCAATTTGGCAAACATTCCAACATTTGAGAGAATACCTAGGCAAGGCTATGAGGATCAGGTCCACTCAGATGTTGCTGGTGAGAGAGTGGATTGGGACAGCCCTTATAACTGGCAATAGGGCGCTACCTATCAAAATTACAAAGATATGTTATCTTTTGACCCTACAGTCTCACTTCAGCAAATTTATCCTACAAATACAGCATCACTCATAGGATAAACTAGCATGTGGACCAGGCTGGAATAGCAAAAGAGTTAAATAAATTATAACACATAAATACAAAGACTTGATGCAACTGAGAGAAGGAGAGAATAAATGAATGAATGAATAAGGAAAGTTTCATTGTATAAATATGGACAGTTCTCAATCATCCAGTGTTAAGCAGAGAGGGAAAAATGCAGAAGTTTGTCCATTTTTTTAATGGAGGAAAGGGCAAGAACAAAATAAGCAACTCTTCCTATTTGCTTGTATTTATATAAAAACACTCTAGAAGAGGAGCTAAGAAATTAATAAAAGTGGTTATGAAGAAAAGTGATAGGAATGGAAAAGTATTCAATCTCTCTGAATCTCAGCCTTCTCCTCTGTGGATTAGAGAATATAATTTTACTGATCCTGTTAATTATGAGAAATATTTGAAATTTTGAAAATACCTTGCAAGATGACAGGTGTAGAGCAAAAATTAACAGACATTCATGCCTTTCTCTTCAAATTACTACTGGAGTAACCATCTAACTCAGTTCAGCAAGCAGTGGTCTGTGGGCCAAATACAGCCTCCCCTCCCTGTTGTGGCAAATAAAGCTTTCTCAGAACATAGCCACATTCATTCTTTTATATGGCTGGCTATTATCAGCTACAATAGCAAAGTTGAGTATTTATACCAGAGACTGTATGACCGTGCAAAGCCTAAAACATGGACTCTCTGGTCTCCTACAGAAGAAAATCTGCTGACTCTTGGTGTAACTGATTATGGCCCCATGCAATTCTCTAAGCACTGGACCATGGATCTTCCTAAGCCAGATCTCTCTCCCAGACAACATGTCTGTGAATGGCCAATCTTGGCTCACCCTGCCTTCTCTTGTATCTTTGCAAAGGTCTCCCGAAAGCTGCGACAATCAATCACCAACGCCTGTGGTATGGGACTGGCTTCGTCAGTGCCAGCGGGATTAAGGAAGATGATGTCATTTATACCACCCTGCCCTTGTACCACAGTGCTGCGCTAATGGTTGGTCTCCACGGATGTATCCTGTGTGGTAAGCTTTTTCTCTAAAGGCACTGGAGTCTGGTACACAGCCACACATGCTCCACGGGGAAAGTTAATACAAAGTCGGCGACTTTCCTGTCTGCCAGGAACGGCATTTGATTCTATGTTAGGAACAAGGGTATTTGGCTCCCACATCACCAGCAAGTATCTAGAATAATTTATATTTTCCCATGCCTGCTTATCTGATAATAGAGTGCTACAGTTTTCAGGATATCAAGGAGGAAATTTCCTCAAAATGTTCTGGGTGTTCATCCAGGTCAAGACACTTGATTCTTAGGTCCCATAAGTAAGTGCCCTCTGTAATTTCCATCTTCAGAAATCTGCATGTAGATCTCTGTCAGCATCTGATTTAAACTTCCCCCTTAGTTGTTCTCATCCTACTTTTTCTTCTCTGCTCCCACAGCTCTTCAGCTCTTGTCAGGATACCTGCTTTCCGTCCCTTCTCTTTCCTTCCAAAATTTTACCATACAAATTAGAGTTGCCATCTTGCCTCCTTTCAGTAGTCTTTATGCCCTTTGTATACATCAAGGCTCAGTCTAACGTCCACCTCTCCCAGAAAGCCATCTCTAACTCTCTAAGCTAAAAAAACAAAACAAACAAACAAACAAAAAGACCCTAATTTTTTCTTCCATGTGACATTTCATTTTAACTAATAATAAACATATATATAATAACATGTATGCATATACATATGTATGTGCCTGTGTTATGGCCCAAACCTCTCTGTCTTTCCCTCACCAATGATTGGTCAGTTATAAAATATTTACCCCAGCATCAGTACCCACCTCCACACTGACCTGGAATGACTGATGGGACCTGTCATATACTTGGGTTCATCAAGTGCAGAGGGCCTCTGAGGTCCCAAAGGGAAAACTCCATTACTCACACATTTGCTTATACATTCTTTTTTTTTTTTTTTAAATAAGACATTTGAGGTGATAGCAATGTACTTTTTTTTTTTTTAAGATTTTGTTTATTTATTTGACAGATGGAGATCACAAGTAGGCAGAGAGGCAGGTGGGGGGTGGGGGAGGAAGCAGGCTCCCCGCTGAGCAGAGAGCCCAATGTGGGGCTCGATCCCAGGACCCTGAGATCATGACCTGAGCCAAAGGCAGAGGCTCAACCCACTGAGCCACCCAGGTGCTTCCCATAGATACATTCTAAAGAAGAAAAAATAGTATTTTAAAAAATGTTTCCTCTTCTAAAACAGTGGACTTTTGTATACTTAGGAATAAAGCTAAACTAATAGCATGAAAAAAAAATTTGAGTTTTTAATTTCACTTTACTACATTTCATACCTATAGTTAGGTTGGGTCTGATATATATTATTTTTATCCATTATGTTGATTTCCTATTGCTATTGCTATTCCTAATGCTACTGTACCAAATTACCACAAACTTAGTGGCTTTATTTTTTTTTTAAGATTTTATTTATTTATTTGACGGACAGAGATCACAAGTAGGCAGAGAAGCAGGCAGAGAGAGAGAGGAGGAAGCAGGCTCTCCAAGGAGCAGAGAGCCCGATGTGGGGCTCGATCCCAGGACCCTGGGATGATGACCTGAGCCGAAGGCAGAGGCTTTAACCCACTGAGTCACCCAGGCGCCCTTAGTGGCTTTAAAGGAATACAAGTTTTAATGCTGTTTTGAAGGTCAGAAGTCTTAAAACCAAGGTGTCGGCAGGGCTGCATCCCTTCTAGAAGCTCTAGGAGAGAATCCATTTCCTTGCTTTTTCCAGCTTCTGGAGGCTTTAGCTCATGGCCACTTCTTCAGTCTTCAAACCACATCATTACAACATTTTGTTTCCATTATCCCATCTTCTTCTGCCCTTGACCTGCTTGCCTTCCTGTTATAAGGACAGCTGTGATTTCACTGGGCCCACCCAGGTAATCCACTGTGATCTTCCCATGTCAAAATCCTGAATTTAATCACCTCTACACAGTCCTTTTTGCCATGTAAGGTACCATATTCACAGGTCCTATGGATTAGAACAGGGACATCTTTGGGAACCATTATGTCTACCTCACCCATCAAAGAACAGTTTTCCTGCTTGCTCAAGACCCTACTACTCCATTGCCTGCAGAGTTAAGTTTGACTCTTCCACTTGGCACTTCCAAGTTCTCCATGATGGCACCCCTAGCTGCTTCTCCAGGTTCCTCTCCCATGACTCACCCACTCTTCACCACTCCAGTCACGATCCAGCTGAGTCTTGGCTATCTTTCCACGCCTTCTGGACTGTCCTGTCTTTATGTTTCACATTGTTTCCTCTGCCTGGAATTCTCTCATCTTTCTTCATATTCATTGCTCAAGACATAATTCAAGTCCTACCTCTTCCAAAATATGCCCTTCTCAGCACTTATCCCCAAGCACCCGAATTAATACACACACACACCCTCATTCACATTCCCTTAGAGATTCATTTGAACACCCTATTTATTGCACACTGACTTTTATTAGAAAGACGTCTGCATGTGTCTGTCACCCACCAGATTGAAAGCCTCTGTGGAATAAATAAAACCATGCCTTATTGGTTTTCATCTTGACTATAAGCAGTACTCAAAACTTGGTTATGAATATAATTCATATTTAAATTTCTACCTTTCAAAAAATGACAAATACAACCATGGAGTTTTTCATAGCAATTCTTTTTTAACACTTTATATACACTTCTCTGTAGGTTCTACTATTGTCTTGCGGAGCAAATTTTCAGCCAGCCAGTTCTGGGATGACTGCAGGAAGTATAATGTCACTGTCATTCAGTATATTGGTGAACTTCTTCGGTATTTATGCAACTCACCCCAGGTAACACTCCCCAAGTTTCATTCTTTTTGAGATGGATAAGGGGAATTCCCATGACTCTGGGTCCTGCTAGGCTTCAGCAGAGACTTACCTATCTACCAGTTTTCAGTTTAGACCACGGTTGTTCATCGCGATGAAGTGCATGGCGCCCCACCTATCCTATAGAGGGGATTTACTAGGTGTCAGTTGTTAATATTACTTTTGCCTACTTTTTTACCTGTTCTCAATTCTTACCCTCTACCGAGCAGATCCTCTCCTTCCCTAACTGTCTAAAGCCTACTCACTCTCAAAGCCCAGTTGAAAGGATACCTCATACGTTAAACCTATTTGGGTCACTCCAGCAATATTTGATTTCTTTCCCTCGCATCATTTAATTTCTACCCACTCTGGCCCTGTCACCTTGCATGTATTTGTTTTCACACCTTCCATCCTCCCTAAGCTGTAAAGTCTTTGATGGCAGGGACCACATCTTGTATCCTTACTTCGGCTTATACCACAGGCTTACAGGAATCATTTACTTAATGTTGCTTGAATAAATCACCATGTGGCCTTGAAACCATCTGACTAAGTCTGTCAACAGGCTTGAGCCGATGCCCCAAGGTTAGTCCAGAGGCCTGGGATCTACCCTGTTTGCAGATATCCACATATCTTGATGGGGTTCTTTGAAAGAACTTCTTCTGCCCTACCCCTCAAGTATTATCAGAGGCCTGACAGCCTGCCTGAGGACCAAATCAAGGGTTCACAACAGCAGCACTGCTGACATCTTCAGTGCATTCATTCTTTGCCATATGGAGTTGTTCCGTGTACTGTAGGATGTTTGGTATCGTCTTTGGCCTTTATGCAGGACATGCCAGTAGTACCCTCCCCTTCCCCCCCACCAGGTTATGACAATCAAAATGTCTTCAGACATTGCCAGATGTCCCCTGACAAACAAAATCAGCCCCAGTTGAGAATCACTAGACTAGATAATGCAGTAAACTCACCAGATCCTGATTCCTGTAGTCCTTTTAATCAAAACAAACTCAGAGAATCACTAAGTTGATAAATTATTATTTATAAGCACCTGTTATCTTCAACTTATATAACATCTGCCGTGACACAGGAAGAAGCATAGGATGCTCTGGCCCCCATTCTTCCCCTCCTCACTTCATTCAGTCTCTGCCCACATGTCAGCTAATCAGAGAGACCCCTCCTACTAATCAACAAGTGTTATCACCTCACCCCTTACCATTCATCTCATGGGTGACTGCTTTTCATAGGATTGTACCTCCTGACACAGGACAGGTTTATGTGACTATTGTCTGTCTCCCCCAGTTGCATGAAAGTTCCATGCACCAGGGGCTTCATTCGCTGCCAGACCTCTAGCCCTGAGATCTGTATGTGGCATATTCGATGCATCAACAAACTTCATTGAATGAACCTCTAAATTCTGGCCCCTCAAGGATGTATGACTAACTTTAGAGAGGTATACAGTTCCCCTGGGATGCTTAGACTTAGCACATATTATTCTGATCTGGGCAGCAGATTCACCAGCTTCGTGAGAGTCATAATTAGCTGTGAACTGGATTAGGACCTTTCTCACAGCAATCTCTGTTGAAGTCATTATTGAATTTTTTTCACATTAGTATCCCATCTGGCCCTCAAGATTGCATGCTTCACTATTAAAACTCAGAAATCCATATGGGGCCCTTGTGTTTGGCTTTTCTCCTCTGCCTTAAAAGCCCCCTTTGTCAGTTAGAAGTCTCCTGGGGGAGGGTGTGTGGACTTGAGGAAAATAAACATGTTTGTGTAACTCTTTCAGGCTTACACACACTCACACATATAAACACTTCCACCTTTCTCCTTCCTCATAACGCTGTTTCAGATGCTGAAAACTAAAATTTGATTGGGACTTTCTATCTTCAAAATATATTATGATTTATTGTATAATTCACAGATTACCTCAAATCTAGAAGATACAGAATTTCTATTAGCTCTTGCTCCTCCCCTACCCCTCAGTTCTGGGTTGTCTTCAAAATACTTATGAGAAGTATAAAGAATGATCAATGTTACTTAAAAAAAAAAAAAAAAAAAGAAAGAAAAACCTTCAGAAACCTTCAGTCAAAGACTTTAAAAATAATATAAGCTTATTTAAGAAAATCCTTAAGACAGCAAAACTGTTAGTACTAATAAATGAATTTAGCAAAGTAGCAGGATACAAAGTCAACACACAATAATCTGTTGTATTTCTATACACTAACAATGAACAATCTAAAAGATAATTACAAAAACACTAACATGAAAAAGAATACAATACTTAAGAATGAACTTAACCAAGGAGGTGAAAGACATGTATAATAAAAACTAGAAAACATAGATGAAAGAAACTAAAGAAGACATAAATAAATGAAAACACACCCCATGTTCACAGATTGGAAGATTTAATATTGTTAAAATAATGCTGCTACCCAAAGAGACCTATAGATTCAATGCAATCCCTATCAAAATCCCAATGACATATTTTGTGAATACAGAAGAAGACCTAACCTAAAATTCATATGGAGCCTCAAGGGACCCCAAATAGCCAAAGCATTCTTTTTTTTTTTTTTAAGATTTTATTTATTTACTTGACAGACAGATCACAAGTAGGCAGAGAGGCAGGCAGAGACATTGAGAGAGGGAAGCAGATTCCCCGCTGAGCAGAAAGCCTGACGTGGGACACAATCCCAGGATCCTGGGATCATGACCTGAGCTGAAGGTAGAGGCTTTAACCCACTGAGCTACCCAGGCACCTGCAAAGCAATCTTGAAAAAGAATGAAACTGGGGGATTTACACTTCCTAATTTCAAAACTTACTACAAAGCTATAATAATCAAAACAATATGGTACTAACATGAAGACAGACGTATAGACCAGTGAAATAGAATAGAGAGCCCAGAAGTAAGCCCTTGTCAATGTTAATCATTGCCAAATGATTTTTTTTTAATTTTTTATTTTTTATAAACATATATTTTTATCCCCAGGGGTACAGGTCTGTGAATCACCAGGTTTACACACTTCACAGCACTCACCAAAGCACATACCCTCCCCAATGTCCATAATCCCACCCCCTTCTCCCAAGCCCCCTCCCCCCAGCAACCCTCAGTTTGTTTTGTGA